>NW_026782895.1:0-141865 GCF_031769215.1 Ylistrum balloti | reverse complement strand
ATAAAACACAACGTATAAATCACTGCTATATATAGGTGGAGTGGCCTTCGTTATGATAGAATCAGCTGTTTTAAGATTACGTCTACTTTTACACGAAGATTACTCCTGACGGAATGGTAATGTGTTTAAGAGATTCCACGTCAATGCCAAGATCAAAACGTCTTATCAAAGAGCTCATTAACTGAGTGATTATCATGATCTGTTTAAACCTATTGAATAAAAACTTATAATGACAAATGAAAACTTAGACGAAGCTTCTTCCGACGTACTTGCTATTAACTTATTTGCTCGACATTAATAAAAACAGGGCAAAATATATACAAAGAGAAAATATATTTAGAAAATTGAAAATGTACCATGAGGATAAAAACCAGATGCGCCGAAATGATAGCAGTCTTTCGCGTCATCGAAGACATTCTCCGTTTAAATATTGACCAACTCAAGTAATAGCTCGATAGTTCTCAAAATGCAAACGGGGGAAGTACAACGAAATCATTTTGTGAGCTGTGCTTATCGCCCCGTAAACAGTCAATGTCACTTTGTAGTAGATAATGGTTACTCCATAAAAAACTTATGGAAGGTCCGCCACATGCTACCCAGAGCAATAAGGGTTCTTGCCCAAATGCACAATCATGTTAGCACAGACTGGCCAGTTTCTCATCTTCGTTAGAAACAAGTCGCTACAGAAAGGTTAGAGAACTTCGAACCCCTAACCTCGAAACTCTGACGCTGACACAACAATCGCATCCCTTACTATGGATATCGCACAAAGAAATTTAACCTTCTAAATTAAACCTGTAGTGCGACCAAAATCCTTACGAAATTCTGTTTTGTATTCTTACTTATTCTCAGCTGTAGACCTAGATTATGGAAGTAATTGACATTGGGGAAAAGGCATTTCGAACACAAATTATCTTAAATGTATGAAAATCGCGGTTGACAGAACCAGGAATGTCGCTTCAATGAACCGTATATCTGGAAATTTCGTCACGCGCATTTGGTGTAAAAACCGCAATATCTAATTTCAGCTATATCATATTTTTGGTATTAATGAGCAATGAATATATATAATGTTACTTTTTTCTAAACTAGACGTCGCTCGTTCAATATTTGCCACTCATTCAAATTCGGAAATAGCGGAAATTAAATACCGGCGAGAAAAAAAAAATCGTTATACGGTATCTAGAAACAGATGATATACAAAGTAAATAATGTGTTCTATATAGTGTTTACGGTGTTATAATCTCGCGGAGTTATATTTAACTTGGTGCTTTAGAGAATGGTGATTGTATAGATATGCAAAATATTATGGTCATTTTTTTTCATTGTTTATCAGCACGATGCAAATAAATAAACAACTATAATGTTCTTCGATTTGAAATAACAGCACACATTATTTAAAATGTGTTTTTGAGGGGTAGGGTTAAATTGAGTTCAAGCTGACTATTTTTCTCTCTCTCGTGTTCAATTGTCGATAAGAATACATGTGTATACCTCTATCGGCACGTAATTTGATATGAGCATTACACTGTATCACTAGACAATCTCACAGGACGTCTTTGGACATTGTTACCCAGAACAAACAACTTCATTTCGTAAACAACTGATAAAACGATTGTCTACAACTACACTGGGTTGTAAAGTCCAGCTGATCTATGTGGGAACTCTGGATGTAAATAGGACCTCGGTACAGCTTTATAATGTACACAGTATTTCGTTGTAAAGCACTTCAGGACAATTTAAAAAGTCTATGTCAACATAGATCACATAAAGAGAAAAAGTTAAGATACTTAAATAAAAAGGACAAGCTAAAGGACATGGTACTCTGCCAGGAATTACTATGTCTTATGTTCTCCGTGACGACAAGAAATACATAGGATTTTTCTCTTTTGCTGCACCTGATCCAGACCAGCTTCTTGCGAAGCACTTTCATCTGTTCGTTTAGCTGGTGGATCGTTCGGTTTGTTGGTAGGTCTGTAGACAAACACCAGCCTGTAGATATTAACCGCATAGGAAAACTACGAAGTAAGTTTATTATATCTTATGTACAAGGTATAGCTAATGCATTTTGAGCAGGGATAATTAACTAATGGTAATTAATATTAGGAAATGCTGAAATTATACAGGAATTAGTGTTATGTTGCGCTAAGATGTTTGATATTGGCTGATATTGTAATTGCGTCTTTGTAAAACGATTGAAATTCACTATTTGGTTGGAAATATGAACATGTAAGACTAAAAGTATGTGAGAGAAGTGTGATTTTGATTTAAACATATTTTATTGCATAAATTGTATATACAAATGGATTGGGCACAAGTTTACAAACTTATATAAAGCCCGTTCCAAGATAAATAACAGACACATATAAATGCAAAAGATGACCTATTCGAAATTTACAAGATACAATTATATATACAGAGAGAGAGAGAGAGACAGAGAGAGAGAGAGGGGGGGGGGGGGGAGAAAGAGAGAGAGGGGGGAGAAAGAGAGAGAGAGAGAGAGAGTACATCTACAAATGTAGTGAAAAAGGAACAATAGCGATATGGTCTAACCCAACCCAGGTGACAATCACATTCTTTATACTATTCCACTCTTCCTAGCGTTCAACTTGTCAATGTCTATCAAAAACCGTGCCACCGATGTCCTTCTCCTTGGTCCATGCTGATCCTTCTGGAAATAACATATCTCAACCGATTGTCACCCGAGTTGGGAAGGAACGATTATAATTTACTATAGAGTATAATTTAAAACCGGTTTGTATTTATAATAAATCTTTGGGTGGATTGGCATATAGTTTCGTTTTCCTGGTTAGTCAGCTCGGAGTTTCCAAATAATAGAAGGTGGAGGTCTAGTGGAATGAAATCATTAAGCTCACGATAAAGTTGTAGGCGTTGGTAGGCATAATTATTACATACAAAAAAGAAGTGATGAGCATCTTCGATATAGTGTCCACATTGACAGTGTTTATAATTAATTAAGTTAGCATGAAACAAGTCATTATTTAAAGTACTGGATCTGTTACGTAATCTGGCATGCAGGATGTTAGTTTTTCTATCACCAATAAGAAAATAGGGCGGAATTCGAATGTCTGTGTTTTTACGGAGAGAGTGTTTAAAGACCGAATATGTTTCACTTTGTCGGATATCGTGATCTAACTGATTCCAAAGATGAATAGTAGAGGGAAAGAAAGAAGATTTTGTGAGTTGTAGACGGTAGTTTGGTATGGAGTAATTATTGGCATTTCGAAGGTTATAGGGTGAATTTTCTGAGACTAAGGAGGGAAGAAGAGTGGATAAATAATCAGGTGTTAAGTTATTTTTGATTTTATAAAAAAGCTGCAATTTCCTTCTAGAGCGTCTAAAGCAAAGTGGTTCTAACCCACATTCAGAATATAAGGAATCTCTGCTCGTATAAGATGGTAACCCCGTAATCACACGAGCAGCCTCTAATTGAAGTTTTTCTAATTTGTCTGCGTCACCGAGAGTACATCCACCCCATACCTCACAGCAATATTCTAATAGTGGAATAATATAAGAATTATATATTCTATACAATGTTTGTCTACCTAGAATAAATTTAAGTTTTCGCAAGATACTAATCTGCTTAGATACTTTTTTACAAATGTCCTCAATATGACTTGTCCATTTACAATTCTGGTCAAATGTTACCCCCAAATGCTTATGATTATCTACAAAATTCACACTAACATTATCAAATTTTATATCTATCGCGTAGTCTAATTCGGAATTATGGATAAGTAATGCTTCTGTTTTAGTTGGATTAAACTTTACTAGCCACTTTCTCGCCCAATTTTGAATTTGTTCTAAATCATCATTTATTACAGTTTCAACGTTGTAAGGGGATGGGTTCGAGTATAATAAAGAAGTGTCATCGGCAAATAATTTTGAGAAACTCTGAAGATTATAGGTTAAATCATTAATATATAAAATAAATAATAGGGGACCAAGTACTGAGCCTTGTGGAACACCCGCATTAGAAGATTTAATAGAGGATTTAGAGTTACCCACGCAAACTTGCTGTTTTCTTTCACTTATATAATTAACAAGCCAATTCAAAAGTTTACCCCGAATACCATAATTTGCTAGTTTCACTTCCAGACCCCTGTGCCACACACGATCAAACGCTTTCGATATATCGCAAAAAACTAAACATGTAGGTTGCATTTTTTCTAGATTTTCGCATAAAGTATGATAAATTTCGATAAGTTGATGTACTGTCGAGTGACCAGGTTGAAAACCAGATTGGAACTTGTATATCAGTGAATTTTCTAGTAAATAGTTATTAAGGTATTTTACAACTAATCTTTCAAAAACTTTACCAACAGTGCTTAATAATGAAATTGGCCTGTAATTAGCAAAATTGTGTTTGTCCCCTTTTTTGAATAATGGTATCACTAATGCATGTTTCCACATTTTAGGAAAAACCCCAGTTTCCAGAGAGGATCTAAAGATGAGAGATAGTGGGAAAGCTACTGATACTGCTGTATTTTTTAACATATTATGACTGATTGTGTCTATACCTACAGCTTTATTCACATTTAAAGATTTAAGTATGTCAATTACGTCCCTCAATTCAAAATGTATATCTGATATTGTCGAGTCTGTCCGTAATTCTACCGTCGGAGATTCTATATTAATGTCGTCTATAGTAGAAATGGAAACAAAGTAATCATTTAAAATATTAGCTTTGCCATCATCGGTCATTTCAATGTTGCCATGAGTATTTCTAATAGGGGGTATAATGTTTGATTCGTCTGAAGATTTAACTAATTTACGTACAATTTTCCAAAAATTTCTAGGATTTGAATTCGAGTATCGATCTAAAATTCCATTTATATCAGCATAAAAAAATTCTTTTGTTCGTTTCTTCAAGTTATTCACATGATTACGTTGTTTCCGAAAGTTAGATAAGTTGTTGTTGGAGCGGTTTGATTTATACAATTTCAACAGTCTATTCCTTTTCCAAATTTCACGTCTTAAATTTGAGTCAAACCAGGGTTTGTCATTAGGTCTAACGGTCACCGTCCGAGTCGGTATACATTCCCTAGCTATGTCTAGGTATCGCGTTGTAAAAATTTCACACATATCGTCAGGAGAGTTAGCAGTCGCAAATAAGTCTACCCAGTCCGTATCGTTTAATTTATTATTAAATAAGTTATAATTTGCGTCATTGTAGCATCTTATAGTTCTTTTATAAGTCTTCCTAATACTAGTCCTAACTGTCAATTCAACCGTTGTCGCGCTATGGTCAGAGATGTCACTGTCTATATCTATTACGTCGGTGTAGCTAAAACTGCACGTGTCAGACAGAATAATCGGGTCAAGTAAGGTCGAGCTTGTACGTCCTACACGTGTCGGTCTTTGAACGATATTCGATAGATTAAAGGAGTCAAGGATATCAACAAATACATGATTATTATTAATAGTTAAGAGGTCAACGTTGATATCACCAACGATTACTACGTGTGAAGTTTCATTAAAAGCCGTTTCAATTGAGTGTCGGAAGTAATACCAGAAGGAACGATCACAATTAGGAGGTCTATACACAGTACAAAGAAGATATTTTTGCTCTGAAAACTGGAGTTCTGTCCAAATAATTTCACCCACCCGGAATTCCAAATCAGCTCTATGACGGGTGCACAAGAGCCTGGAAGCGTAAACAGCTATCCCCCCACCCGGAGACCCACGATCTTTACGGTATACATCATAATCACTAAGGAGTATATCAGCGTCTACGGTGGAGTTATCAAGGTGAGTCTCGGTGACACAGACAATATCATAATCTAATGCTATATTTTCTAGAAATGATAATTTGTTTTTCAGACTTCGAATATTTAGATGAAAGATAGAAATGTCGGTTTTCTCGATAGGGCCGGGGTTAGGATGGACATCGTTACATGACAGGATGAGAAGTTGTAAAATTAATAGAAAGCAAGAGTTGTTAGTAATGGCAGACAGAGTAGCGTGAATGGCTATTAATAAAGAAGTAATGATACTCATTAAGCTAGACCTACATCTTGTAAACAGTTTACTGATAGAAATAAAAATGAAAAAATGTAATGTAGTATTTATACCGTGTATCCGTTGGTAGAAGAATGTACTTAAAACAAAAATGGTAATTTTTCGAAATGGCGCATTAAAGATGAAGAAAAATGGTTTTACAACGGTGTTGAAATTGAAGTTGTGAACAAATTCAACTATCTGGATATGCTTTTCAATTTTAATGGTAGATTCAACAATAGGCAGCAACATGCCGCGGAAAAGGGGAGAAAATCGTATTTTAGACTGATAAACAAAATGAAAAATCATAACTTTAATGATGAGACGTGATGCTCAGTTTTTGATACTTATGTTAGTAGTGTATTAACATTTGCAAGTGAAGTTTGGGGATTCCAAAAATCTGCTGATGTTGAAAAAGTACATTCACATTTTTGTAAAATTATTTTAGGTTTCGCGAAAAGTACATATCCTGATTAATTTTATTTTGAATTAGGTAGATTACCAATGTATACTGTCAGAAAATTGAAAATAATGAAATACTGGACTAAAATCAAAGATGCAGATAATTGTGTGTTGAAAGCATCCTATGAACAAAGATTATTAAATAACGATGAGTGAATTGTAAATATTAAGTTAGAACT
Organism: Ylistrum balloti; assembly: GCF_031769215.1. NCBI lineage: Eukaryota > Metazoa > Mollusca > Bivalvia > Pectinida > Pectinidae > Ylistrum > Ylistrum balloti. The sequence continues at coordinate 135,203 of NW_026782895.1, read as the reverse complement.
AGATAAATTAGGATTAGGGTACTTATGGAACAGAAGTCTTGACAGAAAACCAGTATACAAGTTAATTGAGAGTAAGCTTCAAGAAATTCAAAATTCTCCGAAAGGTAATTTATATCGACATTTGATAGACAATTTTGAGCTGCATTGTTATTTAAGGAAACCTATTAATTATCGATTCAAGAAATGTATATCAAAAATAAGATTGTCATCACACCAGCTCAATATTGAAAGTGGTAGATATAGGGATGTAGCCAGAGAAAATAGGGGCTGCACATTATGTAATAATAGACATATTGAAATTGAAGACGAATTTCATCTTATTTTAAAATATCCCTTTTATGTTGATTTAAACTTTATTTTATTTTGGCAGTGGCATTTCATTCAAAGCACGTTATACAAAAAGGATTCAGAAAGAAGTCATAAACTTATGTTAATCTATCTCCTTAGAAGTAACAAGCAGGCAGCAACTGATCGAATTTGGGAAAGGGAAAGTGAAAAGAGTTTAGGAGAGTGAAATGAAGTAAGGAAAGTGGATAGAATGAGTAGTATAGTATGTATACATTATGTAAGATCGACAAATACAATATGATAAGGAATGCAAGTTCATTCATAATAACATATGGGTATCTTAATAAATTGTTAATTATACATGTAGTACTACAAACTGCTGTACTGTTAGTTAATACAGACATACAAAAACTCATGAAAGTAAAAAGTTTCGCGTATATGGAAGGAGTACAGTAGTGTTGGCAGTAACTCTTCCTAATGCTCAAATCGTATAGTCTTTAATATGAAAGTTTGGACACTAACAAATATAGCTTCATTTTCTGCAAATGATAAAAATGTATCGCCAGAAAGAAGGACGTCTACAGATTCAATAGGAAGAAGATAGGAAAGAAAAAGATGTCTACATCTGTTATGATTAGAACAAGAGAAAAAGAAATGTTCGGTTGTTTCGTTTCCCATACCACAATCACAAATAGGACTATCAACTAGATTTTTACTATAAAAGATGGCCCTTAAGTGAACTACATTGCATTCGTAGTCTGGAATGATAAATTTGTCCTAGTCTAGAACCAACATAGAAATATCCTGGAATATTGGAATTAAGGCCATTTAAGTAATTCTTCAGAGTATAAAGAGATGGGTTTTCTTTAACATGCACAGGTAGATTTACAGCCGAAGGAAGAAAAGCTGTATAGCTGTGTTCTACATGCCACTGGACGGAAGTTCGCTGCGTCTCTAGTGTTATGGTTATGCAGGTCGGATTGACAGGTGGAAGGAGGTCGGTAAGGAACGACGGCGATAAACCGTGAACTATTTTATGAAACTGGATAATTTTACTATGTTTGCGTCTGGTGGAAAGACTAACCCAACCAGTTTCTTTATAAAGTCTATTTATACTTGTAAGCTTGGTTTCCCCAGTTACGATTCTAGCCGCTTCTAGTTCAATACTTTCTATCACATTTGACTGGTTTGTCGTTATATTATCCCAGACAATATTGGCGTATTCTAGAACTGGCCTTATGAAAGAAAAGTACATAGTCTGCAAAGACTTTCTATCCACTTTAAATTTTAGTTTTCTCATAAGTCCTATTTTTTTTACTAGTCTATCACATGATCTGCCCAACCCCCATTTTCAGATGGTTCAACGCCAAGATTGTCAGAATAAATATAATTTATTAATGCATATAAAAGTTTAGTGTCGTGCGCCCTTAAAGGACTGTAGGGCGAGTTGACTTTGAGACATTGTTATTGCGAAGAAGTCCGGGGGGTTCGGAGGATCGGCTTGGGTAGAGGACGCGGCAAGATGGCGAGCGAAGAAGAAGCAGCGTGATACCATGATGAAGGAAAGACAAACCTCATGTTTTGTTTAAGAGTTTAACCAATGGGTTAAGGAGTGAACTTTGACTCTGTGTGCGTGTACCATGACCGCTCGAGCTCGAGCGCCGTGACCCAGTGTTATCACGAATCGAAAGTAAGGACGCTCTGCATAGGGAAGTGACTTTCACACACTGTGAGTAGGGAAGAACATGTGATCGGTCTATCTACTATTGTGTAGTTTGTATACTGAATGTTTTTAGTTTATTATAAAAACTGTTAATTGTTTATTGGCGTCTGGTTGTATTTTACGTTCCAACGAAATACTATCAAGTATACCTAAATGAAAGATCCCAAAATTTATTGTCGTCTCTGACAATCTGGGGAGTCGTCCGGGAGTAATTTCTCTATAGATGATTTATCTGCTTTGAACATTTAACGGGTAAAATGTTGGAACGTGAAACCAGCACTGAACGTCAATTTACAAGCACACAAAGACGTGTATGTTCACAGATCATGAATATATAGTAAATGTGCTGTAGTACAAGTGTAGTTTACCTGAAGTTAGTGTTAACCCCCAGTGTAGTGTAGCTTTCAGTGAAATAGCGCTATAGAACCATTAGAGGTTGTAAAAGTAGGTCGGATTGCATAATAAACAAATGCTATTGTTCTGAGAGTCAGAATAGGTTGAGCATATTATTATCAATTGTTACAATATGTAGGATTGGTTGCTATGTAAAGCTACTGCATTGACCAGGGTGTAGATTCTGTAGAACAAATACTGCAATTTACTGTTATCTTGCACAGAACAGGATAGGTCGGGTAATTCATACAGATATTTGATATATATTGAAAGTGAAAAAGTTGTTCTAATGTGAGTACTAATTAGAATAAGTGAACAACACAGAACAGTTGTTTGTGTACTAAAGGCAATGCTAGAGAGAAGTCGAGTATTGTGAGACTCGAAATCAGGTTAGGCACCAGCAGATAGGCTTATTTCAATACAGTGGGGTTTGTTTACATTTTTATGAAGAAAATATTGTGAAGTGACAAACCATACATCGTATATTGCTGTAATGTTAAAAAGATACAGTAATATTTCTTAAGAGTAGAAATTCAAATACTGTAAAGTGACAGCAGTATTAGCAGCAGGTACTCTCAGGTATTATTGTCCATACTTACTTGCATAAGCGACTGGAAATACACCATGGAGTACGAGAAATGGTTAAGTTACGGTGAGCGATTGGGATATAAAGAAGCTGAGTTGCGGAATTTTGTGGCAGCTGGAACGGGAATACCTTGAGAGAGAGGAGAGAGCACTTAGACGAAGCAAGGAAAAAGAGGAGAGAGAGGAGGAAAAACATAAAATGGAGCTCGAGGAAGCAGAGAGGGATAGACAGGAAGCTGAGAAAAGTAGACTGTTTGAGATGGAAAAGCTTAACCTTCAAGCTGACATAGAATTTTCTAGGCTTAAGGCAGAGCAGGAGAAAAGTGCATTGTCAATGTCGAACTCGGAAGAGTCGAGGTCAAGGTCACTGCGACCAAAGTTACCAAAATTTGACGAACAAAAGGATGACATGGATGAATTTTTAGAGCGATTCGAGAAGTTTGCTACAGCTCAACACTGGAACGAAGACATTTGGGCAGTGAGCCTTAGCCCCCTATTGACCGGTAAAGGGCTACAAGTCTATTCAAGCATGCCTGCAACTCAGATCAACAAGTACGATGAGTTGAAGAAAGCGCTTCTCAGGAGATACGCGTTAACCGAGGAAGGTTTTCGCGTAAAGTTTAGGGACAGTAAACCGGAGAAGGGTGAAACGGCATTTCAATTTGTCGCGAGGCTGTCACGGTACTTGACGCGGTGGACTCACATGTCCGAGATCGAACAGTCGTTTGAAGGGTTATCAGACCTGCTTATCAGGGAGCGGTTTATGCAAGCCTGTTCAACGGATATGGTCCTGTTCCTTAAAGAGAGAGCACCCAAGAGTGTTGAGGAGTTAACTCGACTCGCGGAACAATATATGGAGGCCCATGGAGGAAGTATTACGGAATCTGGCAAGGTCAAATTTAGCAACCCCAATAAGACACATTTTCCATCGCGCCGTAATAACCAGCAACAGCAGAGTGACCAATCGACAGACACTAAGGGTCAGAAAACGCGTCGGTGTTTCATTTGTGGTGATGAAGGACATATCGCTCGCGATCACGCAGAAGTAGGCAAGATTGGATCTAAGCCTCTCAAAAGCAGCCATTACAAGGACTCTAGCAAAGCAACTCTTTGTAAGTCCATGGAAAAGAGAAGGGAGGTTGGGGTCAAACATATTTGTAAGACGAAGGGACCATAAACAGAGCCAGTGGGACGTTTACGACTGGAAGACAGTGGGATTCCTGTCCAGCTTGGATACACGGTAGGTCAGTCGGTGCAGGCTTTAAGGGATACAGGAGGTAGCAGCGCCGCTATCAGGGAAGCTCTTGTAATGCCTGACCAGATGACAGACAAGAAACTCCCATGTATATTGATTGATGGGACAGAGCGGATGTTCAGAACGGCCAGGATTTTTGTGGATACCCCCTTCTATGTTGGGGAATTGGAGGCAATGTGCATGAGCAATCCAGTCTACGACTTAGTGATCGGTAACATTGATGGAGCTAAGTTAACGGCTGACGCCAATTAGAAGCCATAAATGGAAGAGAATCAAGTCTCTGCAGTTATGACTAGAGCCGAGGCTAAAAAAGAGAAAGAAGCGATTAAGCCACTTTATGTTCAAGCCAGGAAAGTTGAGTTAGTCGGACTGGATGGACTTAAGGAAGCCCAGAAAGGGGATAAGTCGCTCGACAAGTGGCGTGGGATTGCAGAAGGCAAAGGAGATAATCAAGGCAAAAAGTATAGAATGGAGTTGAAAAACGACATCCTATACCGGATCTTCACGCAGAAGGAAAGGCAATCAGATATAGAAGTCCGTCAGATCGCTTTACCCGAAATGTATAGGGAACAAGTGATGTCGTTCGCACATGAGTCAATAGTTGGAGGTCATTTGGGAATACAGAAGACTATCGATAGAATATCAACAAGTTTCTGTTGTTCTGGAATGACAAGTGACGTGACACACTTCTGCAGATCCTGTGATGTATGTCAAAAGACAATACCTAAGGTCAAAGTGACAAAGGTACCTTTAGGGGAGATGCCATTAATTGAGGAACCTTTCTAAAGGGTGGCTGTGGATCTTATCGGGCCTATTTACCCTGCGTCGGAGAATAAGAACCGCTACATACTAACGATGGTAGACTATGCAACAAGATACCCCGAGGCCATAGCGTTACCCAAGATCGAAATGGAAAGAGTGGCAGAAGCGTTGCTGGAGATGTTCTGTAGAGTTGGATTTCCGAAGGAAATATTAAGCGACAGAGGGTCACCTCAAGACTCATGGAGGAGGTGTGTAGGTTAGTTTCGGTCAAGCAATTGTTCACAACTCCTTACAACCCAAAATGCAATGGCTGGTGTGAAAGGATGAATGGTGTTCTTAAGGGCATGTTAAAGAAAATGTGTCAAGAACGACCAAAGGACTGGGACCGATATATCCCGGCAGTTTTGTTCGCCTATCGGGAGGCCCCGCAAGCAAGTACTGGGTTCTCACCGTTTGAATTATTATACGGGAGGACCGTCCGCGGTCCCATGCAAGCACTGAAGGAAATCTGGACGGATGAGGCAGAAGAAACGTCCGACGTGAGAAATACTTACCAGTATGTTCTTAATCTCAGGAATAAGTTGGAAGAAACTTGTAAAATAGCGAGAGAGAGTTTACAACAGGCACAAGGGACATACAAACACCACTATGAGAGGAAAACGAGGAATCGACGATTCGAGGTTGGACAGAAAGTATTAGTGTTACTTCCAACGGTCAACAACAAACTCCCGTTACAATGGAAAGGACCATTTGAGATAGTGGAGGTTGTCAATCGCATGGACTACAAGGTCAACGTTGGTGGTAAAGTTAAGGTGTACCATGTTAACTTGCTAAAATTGTATGTGGAGCGTCGGGAAAACAAGACTAATCGCGAGCAACAGTCGGATGCGGCGGCTGCAATTGCTGTTATTGAGGCGGAGACTGGTAATAAAAGGGGAGCAGTGGACGACGAAGACTTGCTCGAGTTAGGAGACTTTGCCGGTAAAGAGACATTCCGTGATGTGAAAATCAGCAATGAAGTTATCACGCTCCTGGAAGAATTTAGCGATATATTTACTGATGTCCCAGGAACAACGCATCTGGAGGAGCATCGGATAGAGACTACCACTAAAGATCCTATTAGGGTACCATACGCCAAAAGGAAGGAGGTACAAGCGGAAATAAGGAAAATTATAGAAATGTGTATAGTCGAACCCTCAAGATCAGCATACAATGCTCCGATCGTCATGGTGAAAAAGAAAGACCAAACAAACCGGGTGTGCATTGACTTCCGTAAATTAAATGCCGTAACATTCTTTGACCCTGAACCCATGGGAGACATTCAGGACTTCATGACAAAGCTTGATAAGGACAATTACTTTTCTAAATTCGATCTCAGCAAGGGCTACTGGCAGATACCAGTAGAGGAGAAGTCGCGTCATCTAACAGCCTTCTCGACATCGGAAGGATGTTACCAATTCAGGAAACTTCCATTTGGGCTTGTTAACTCAGAAGCTACATTCAGCAGGATGATGAGGAAAATGTTGGACGGAAGTAGCAATACAGACCATTATGTCGACGATATACTTGGTCACGATCAGACGTGGGATGGACATTTTGGGAATACGCGTTGCCAATTTAACAGTTAGACCCACAAAGTGCGAGATTGGGTACAGGACACTGGGATTTGTTGGATATACTGTTGGTGACGGAACTGTTTCTATGGAGGATGATAAACTACAATTGATTAGTGACGCACAACAACCTAAGACAAAAAGACAAGTGCGAGCATTTCTAGGACTCGCAGGTTACTATCGAAAGAAAGGACGGCCAAATCAGATTGACTGGGGACCTGGAGGAGAAGCAGCATTCACACGCCTTAAAGATATCCTTACTTAGGCTCCTATTCTGAGGCTGCCACACCTTTCGAAAAATTTCATAGTACAGTCTGATGCTTCAGACACTGGTTTGGGTTGTGTTTTGTTGCAAGAGCACAGTGATGGTCTATTCCCAGTCGCCTATGCAAGTAAGAAATTGCTTGATAGGGTAAAGAACTATTCTGTTATCGAGCGCGAATTTCTAGCCATTGTGTTTGCTATCAAGAAGTTCCAAATGTACTTACATGGAAGAGAATTTGTTTTGTACACAGACCATAAGCCATTGTTGTATATCCAAAAGAGCAAGGTAGAAAGTAGTAGAATTATGCGATGGGCATTGTTCTTGCATAACTACAAGTTCCGCATCAAATCTATCAACGGTTCAGAGAACGTAGCTGCAGATTATCTCAGCAGGCAGTACTAGATAGTTTACATAATTCATGAGTTAATTATGTCGTATTTATTTCAAAGTTTTATGTTGACATTTATTCTAGGATGTTCGAAAATACAAAGGTTGAGTATTTTCTGAAATAGGGGGTTGTCAGAATAAATATAATTTATTAATGCATATAAAAGTTTAGTGTCGTGCGCCCTTAAAGGACTGTAGGGCGAGTTGACTTTGAGACATTGCTATTGCGAAGAAGTCCGGGGGATTCGGAGGATCGGCTTGGGTAGAGGAAGCGGCAAGATGGCGAGCGAAGAAGAAGCAGCGTGATACCATGATGAAGGAAAGAAAGGCCTCATGTGTTGTTTAAGAGTTTAACCAATGGGTTAAGGAGTGAACTTTGACTCTCTGTGTGTGTACCATGACCGCTCGAGCTCGAGCGCCGTGACCCAGTGTTATCACGAATCGAAAGTAAGGACGCTCTGCATAGGGAAGTGACTTTCACACACTGTGAGTAGGGAAGAACATGTGATCGGTCTATCTACTATTGTGTAGTTTGTATACTAAATGTTTTTAGTTTATTATAAAAACTGTTAATTGTTTATTGGCGTCTGTGTTGTATTTTACGTTCCAACGAAATACTATCAAGTATACCTAAATGAAAGATCCCAAAATTTATTGTCGTCTCTGACAAAGATGTCTGGGAGTTAACCTGCTGAAGAGAATATTGTTCATCAACAAAGGGGGATGGTGGGGCTTATTTTTTTCTTACTTATTGTTATTGTTTCTGTTTTTGATGGGTTAAATTTAACAAGCCATAACTCAGACCAATCCTGAATTTTGGCAAGATTTTCATTAAGAATATTTGCACAGACATCTGGCACATCAACAACGAGATATAAAGACGTATCATCGGCAAATAGTTTAATAATTACATTAATATTGTCAACTATATCATTAATAAAAATTAGAAAGAGAAGCGGACCTAGAATCGAGCCCTGGGGAACACCAGCTTTAACTTCTGTCCATTCTGAAGATCTACCATTTATAACCACTCGCTGTTTACGATTTAATAAGTAATTTTCGAACCACATAAGCAATTGACCGTTAATTCCAAAGTTAAACAGCTTACGTAATAGACCCCGGTGGCCTTGCTTATGTCACAAAAGACCATCCGTATTTCTTTCCCTCTATCAAGTGCGGAATAAATATCATTAGTTATAGATAATAACTGGTTGACAGTGGAATCATCTGACCGGAAACCAGACTGACATGGAGTTAACAGAGAATGATCAACAACGAAATTGTAAATATATTTAAAAAACATCTTTCCATTACCTTTCCAACGATGGATAAAAGTGAAATAGGACGATAGTTACTAAGTTGCGAACGGTCTCCTTTTTATGGACAGGCGTAACGTTTGCCTGTTTCCATAACTGTGTGAAATGACCAAGAGAAATAGAAAGATTGAAGATTTTTCAAGAGGAACGCTGATGATTCTAACTGCCTCTTTAAGTAAACGTGGATTAATTAGGTCAGGACCAATAGCTTTAGAAGAATCAAGGACTGATATAACATCTATAATGTCCTGCAAGGAAATAATAATATTAGAAATTTCAAAATTATGATTCTTCATAATTGGGGGTAGAACTGCATTTGAGTCGTCTACTATTGATTGGGAATGAAAAAAAAACCCATTAAAAGCACTAGCCTTATCAGCATCATCAGACAGAACTATGTTATTTTCCGATATAGGAGGATTAAAACATTTTTTGTCAGAGTTTGACATGAAACTGTTTACTATTTTCCACCACTGTTTAGAACTAAGATTTTTTTTAACTATCAAGATTTTTGCAAAGTTTCTCGAAATAATAGATTTTTGCCCATCTTACTGCAATTACACATTTATTTCGAATTCGTTTAAAGTTTGACCAATCCGTGTCAAGCGCTTTACGCTTAGCTATACGGTGCAACGTTTTACGTTTACGAATCAGCTTCCGAATTTCATTAGACATCCACGGAGGGTTTTTAGATCTAACGGTTATCATTTTACTGGGAATACACTGTTTAGCGGCGTTAATAACAACATTGTTAAAGTTTTCTACACATTTATTGACATCGTTAATATCGCTAATGTCGTCCCATTTAATATTGTCGAGTTTTTGTCTATAAGAAATGTAGTCAAACAACCAAATACTCCTTTCAAAGCTTACCGTTTTTGGTTTCTCAAGATTAAATGACGCATAAGCCGGACAATGATTCCTTAACGGCTGGTCAAGAAAGCTTTCACCAACGTAACAATTTCCAATCAATGACGAGTTGCTCGTGCAGACTATATCTCTTAGGGACGACGTTGTTTCAGTATAAAAAGTTGGTTCATTTACTAGCTGGGATAAGTTAAAATTTGTGAGTAATGTCCGTAAATGTACATTAGTATGGCTCTGAACGAGTAAATTAGCGTTAAAATCACCAGTGATTATAATATCATTGATACCAGTATTAAATGCTAGATCGATAGAATGGCATATATGATTCCATGTAGATACCGGGGAGTTCGGGGGCCTATAAAATGTACCATACAGGGTTTTCCTATTACCAAAAACAAATTGTAGCCAAACGCATTCAACTCCGCGAACTTCCAGATCAGTACGGCGAGAAGTTAAAATATTGTCATTCACATAGACTGAAACGCGCCACCAAATCGCCCAGGCCTAAAGTAGGAAAAAGGCTCAGAGAAACCAGGAAAGCTAAGTTTGTTCATATCGTCACTTGGGCTCAGCCAAATTTCAGTATACGATATGATGTCGTTATTGTATAATTCACTAAAAAGGACATCGACCTTATGTTTTGAACTTTGGACGTTAAGATGAACAAAAGAAAACTTCTTATGATCGAGTTCATTACTACTTTCATAGAAACTTTCAATGTCACCAGAAAGTAGTTAAGATAATTCAGTAAAGACTAAGATACATAACATCACAAGAGAGAAAATACCAACACTCTACACTTCGATTGGGACGCGACTTTTTACCAACATAACACGATTATATATGTCGTGGGCATTAACATAAATTGTAACAAATACAGTTAAGAATAATATGTCAAGAGCAAGAGAATCATTTAAGTTGAAATACCCTTTGGCACGGGTGTGAGAGAATGATAAAATAGACCAATCCGAGCACGGTAGAGACCAAGACAATCAGGCATTTATGTCACACCTATCGGTAGGTGCTGGAATTGTTTACGTGCTCGGATGGGCCATACAAATACATAGTTTACCACTAAATGACGTTTAGATTTCCTTATCATAATACAGAACAGGTTTGATGGAAAAACCATTGAAGAATTAGAGACAAAGATAAAAGAACATTGAAGACACATTGGATAGCTGAGGAGAAAGGATAGGAGAAATGATAGCTGTTCATATAGAGTTTTAATAAAAAGGTGATGAAAGAGGTCAGCAGAATAATATTTTAAGTGAAATTACATCATTTGAAACACTAGTGGATTGGTGAGTTTGTCGACGACGATGAACTTACACGGTGTCGCTTGTCTCGCTGAGAAAAGACGGAGCGATTCATGTATCAGTATTAAGCAAGTCAGATATAATTCACAAGTAAGCGTATAATACAGGTAGCGAGTGGAGAAGCAGCATATGTAACGTGAAGATAAAATGAAGTCACAATCATGAATACAATAAGGAATACTCGAGAAGCCAGTACAGGGCCGTCGTACTCATCGCTACAGAATGACATCAACAATGGTAGGCACTTGAAACATACACGTCCGTACAATGCGGGTGTGCATGAGAGTAAGAGACGGGTATTGCAGCAGTATAGGTTCACATATACACAATTTCATATGATGCGAGTCATAATTAGTGTTTCCATGTCACGCACAGCTTTCTACTGACCGCAGTATATCCTTAAATAGTCATTTAAATGAAATTTATCGGGAGTCGACCAGAATAGCTGCTCACCTATTAAGGGCCGTCAGTATGTTGATCTCCGATCTAAATATTTGAAATCATATCATTTTCGCAGACCTAGTGTGTTCAAATGAATTCAGCTTCTAGGTATAAAAAATGTAAATGAGTTAAATAACATCGGAAAATGTATTCATGATGTATTTAAACGGCGATCTGAAGTATATTATATCTGAAGGCATATTGTAAGCAAAACATTATTAATCAGATTTGATTAGCAAAACGTTAACTTTTTCATACACAACATTTCTTACTTTCATTGATTGACTTAGTTGATAATTCTGAAAGATAAGGGTATGCGCGGAGTACTGGAGTGTTTACACTGCCGTATCTTTCCTAACTGATCCTTTCATTTTAGCGAAGAATCAATTTCCGGGGTTCTCGCCCGATCCCATCAGGATCCCGGGTTTGACAAGCTCGGAGTGGCTGTGCCTCCTCGTTAGCCCGTGGGCATGTCTTTCCGTACGGCGGCACGTGGGTACACTTGCTTTTAAACGAGGAGGTCCTTTCCTACTCTTTGGCACTCTGTTCTCCCTCCCTACTACTTTGGCTGTGCTGGATGGGCTGCGTGGCATCTAGTCATCACTACGGTAAGACGAATTCGCATACTAAAGTTATGGTAATTATAACTGAAATAAAATTGAGGTTATTTCATGTAAAACCAATTTTCATGAGGAAATACTAGCCATAACTTTATGGTGTTCCATCCTATCCTCCCCTCTTCCTTATCTGCCTGGCTGCCCCTCTGTGGGGTTCTCCTTAACGGTTATTAGAGGAAGGGAGATCACTCTATGTTCCTGCCACGATTGTTACATAATCACAAACAATTCCAAATGGCGACTCACTCACATGTTTATTCATGATCACAATACAATACAAGGAAAACAAACGTTCAGCTGACTAAGACTACATAACATCCTTCCCTTCATATAAAATTGAAAATACAGTTATTTATGTATTATGACTTTTCTGTATGAATGTAGATTATTGTATGTATAATGCAATTATGGTATTACTTAAAATTATCACCATTATCGTTATTATATTAAAACACTTGTGATCAATCATTGGCTGAGTTTCGACTTTTTATATTAACAAACAAACCCTAGTAATAACTCATGCATGTTATTACGTGAAGTTAAATCAAAATCATAGTAAAACTCTTCTAGTAAATTTATGACTACACAGTTATTTGACTAGAAATCAAATCTCTATAAATGTATTTACCATATAATCAATTTGACTAGAAATCATATAGCAATATACTTCATATCAGGATTGTCTTTCATTTTGACAGTCATTATTCAAAATTAAACACATTAACTATTTTCATTTAACACTGTTCCACAAAATGTTTCTATATACAGTTTCTGAAGCACAATTCACATTTATATGTCTGGTCTCTTTGGAGGTCTCACAGTTCTACCAGATTTGGTAACCAGTGGTATCGGATTGGTCACAACAGTCTTATCGCGATTGGGTGGAGCCACATGTGGTTCCACTTCCGGTCTCTCATTTTCACTAAGACACATTTCGCGGGGTGGTGGTAACTGAATCAAAGGTTCGTCACAAGCAAACTGCTACTCATTACCGTTGAATTTTGCGCGAGTTGGTCTGAGATGTCTGCGGTTCCTCCGGTATGTCTTACCGTTGGGGGTAACCACAATGTATGATCTCGGATTCGGGTGTAGATTCTGAATTTGACCTGGAACCCACTTGGAATCTGTCTCCATGAGAACAGATTGTCCGCAACGAAGAGGTTCTAACTCGGAACCTGCCGTGCGATCGTAGTAATGTTTAGCACGAGCTTGTCTATTGTGTAATCGATACTTCAGTTCTTTCCAAATGGTTGTAACAACGGTGCCATAACTGGTACGCTTGTTTTCAGCCGTCGCTGTAGAAACATCTAAGCTGGGGATTGTCCCAAATCATCCATGACGGTATTACGATAGTCTAATAGCGCCCTGTATGTGTCACTAGCTTTCTTTAACAACTTTTTTACCGTCTGAACTGTTCGTTCGGCTTGTCCATTTGCCTGGGGGAATCTCGGACTCGATGTTCGGTGTTCAATTCCGTTGTCTTTACAGAATTTTGTGAATTCTTCACACGCGAACTGTGGTCCGTTATCAGAAATGATACGATCCGGTATACCATATCGAGCAATCTGACCTTGTATGGTATTGCTGCTGGTGAGGTTATCCAGTTTCGCGAGCTCTGGCCACTTGGGAGTAATGATCCACAGACACTAAATAGTGTTGCCCCCGGAATTCAAATAAATCAGTTAAAATGACGGTCCGGAATTTCTGTTTCCTTGAGTGGTTCCTTTGGATTCTTTCGCGAGGCCTCTGCACACACACTACACTTTTGAATCATATTTTCAATTTCAACACTCATTCCTGGCCAATATGGGGTGTCTCTTGCCATTGACTTGCATTTCACTATACCCAAATGAGACTTATGCGCTAAGGCCAGCATTTTTTCACGCAGAGATTTTGGAACTATGACCTTGTGATTTTTAAACAACAGGCCATCAACACATGATATTTCATCTCGGAATGGCCAGTAGGGTCGAGCCTCTTGTGGCACTTCCCTCTTATCACTTGGCCAACCTTCTAGAACCACATCTTGTAGAATCGGTAACTCGTGATCATTAGCCGTTTCCTTCTGGAATTCTATATACTTTTCTGGCGAGAGCGGAAGATATGCGGATACGACATTCACAGACAAATCCGGTACTAGATCATCCGCACTATCTGGTAAGTATGCCCTGCTGAACGTATCTGCGATGAACATTTCCTTGCCCGGTTTGAAGATGACGTCCAAGTTGTACTTTTGTAAGGTAAGTAGTAGACGTTGTAGACGCGGAGGAGCCATCATCAAGGGTTTACGAAAGATGGATTGTAGAGGTTTGTCGTCGCTTTCAACATGTACGCGTCTCCCATATATGTATTGATGAAATTTCGAGCAGCCAAATGCGATTGCCAGGGTCTCTTTCTCAATTTGAGCATAATTTTGCTGCGCCGAAGTCATGGCCCTCGATGCATAGGCTATAGGATGACCTTCCTGCAGTATAGCTGCACCAAGACCTTTGGAACTGGCGTCGACCGTCAAGGTAAGTTCCTTTTTAGGGTCATAGTACTTTAACACTGGAGCCTGTGTTACCATACTCTTGAGCTTTTGAAAGCTTTCTTCCTGTGTTTGCTCCCCGCACCACTCTACTTCTTTTTTCAGGAGTCCTCGTAGAGGTGCGCTTATTTCCGACATGTTGGGTATAAATTTGGCCATATACTGCACAAATCCAAGGAATGTTTGAAGTTCCTTTTTCGTCATAGGTCGTTTCATTTCACGAACAGCGCGTACTTTTTCTTCGTCAGGTTTTACGCCTTCTGACGACAGTACGTGGCCAACGTACGTGATACTTGACTGTCTGAAACGACATTTGTCCTCACTAAGTTTCAGATTATTTTCCTGGACTCTGTCAAGTACCTTTACAAAATGCTCGTTGTGTTCAGCCATAGATTCACCCCAAATCAAATTGTCATCAACAACAGCTTCACAGCCTTCAATATCACTAATCATAGATGACACAGCCCTCTGATACACTTCAGGGGCAGAGTTTATACCAAATTGCAGTCTGGTAAAGCTGTATCTGCCAAATGGCGTGTTAAATGTACATAGTTTGGTGCTTTCAGCGTCCAACTTGAGCTGCCAAAAACCCGACCGTGCATCTAACTTTGAAAACACGTTTGCATTGGGAATTTCCGCAATGATGTCATCTATTGTTTTCATGGGGTAATGTTCACGCTGTATACCTTGGTTAAGATCACTGGGGTCAATACAGATTCGTATTTTTCCGTTGGGTTTCGTAACAGTAACCATTGAATTTACCCATTGTGTAGGTTCTGTTTGTTTCACGATGATTCCTTGTCGTTCCATCGACTCGAGTTCCTCTTTCACCCTTTCTTTTAGAAAAATAGGTATTTTTCTGGGTGGATGTATCACTGGCTTGACGTTCGGGTCAACCTTGATGCTATACGTACCTGGCATGCATCCAATGCCTTTGAACACATGTCCATACTGTTTCTGTATATCATCAGGAATGTGATTTGTACTACCCGACACAACACTATGGATTCTTTTCACCAGTCCCATAGCTTGACATGCATCAGCCCCGAGAATTGGTTTCACATTTTGATCCACCGCTTGAAAATCCTGCCGATACATTTTATCTTTGTGTTTACATGGTAATGTTACTTTACCTTTCGGCTTGATTTTGTGTCCCGAGAACGATCTCATCGGTGTGGATGGTTTTAGATTCATGTCAACATTTTCCATTGATTTCATCATATCTAATGGTATTACGTTGCATTGTGCACCGGTATCCAGTTGTACCGTTATTTTGGACCCTCCTATTTCAATAGTTTCAACCCACTGTTGGTCTCCACTTTCTGTCAAAGTGTTTACTTCGAGGTATCCCACAAATAATGTTTCTTCGTCACTGACATCCGTGTACTCGTTTTGGTCTACCGTATGTACTTTGTTGTGTAATTTGTCCATTTTCGGAGTTCTACACTTTCGAGCGAAGTGGTTTTTTCGTCCACACTTTTTACACGTTTGCCCTGACGCTGGACACGATTTATGAGCGCTCGGATATCCACATTTAGAGCACAAGATCTCTTTTTCTTTCGGTGCATATTCTTTACGTGTTTCTTCCTTGCGCTTGTGTTTACTTTTGTTTCCTTTCCGGATAACATTCACATAGGCCGCCGTGCCTGAGGAAGCTTCATTTATTGTCCGTGCCTGAGTATGACTCATTTCATAATTTCTAACACAGTCTAATGCCAAAGCTAACGTAAGAGTTGAACCAATACTCATGAGTTTTTCACGTACTTTTGGGTTTCTGATTCCAAACACAATCTGGTCTCTAACTACGTTTTCGTTGTCTGCGTATTCACAATCTTTTACCAATACCTGTAAATCGGTTACAAAATGTTCAAAAGTCTCACCTTCGTTTTGTTTTCTTGACTGTAGTTTGTATCTGTTGTAAATTATGTTTGATCTAGGCTTTACATACGTTTCAAAACGTGTGTAATATGTCTCCAGCTTCTTAGCTTCATTTTGGTCAATTGTCCAGGTTGAGAAAATATTTCTCCCCTTTTCGCCTACCCACAGCATCAAATATGAACACTTTTCTGGCTCTGACTTGCCTTTCAGTGGACCCGTGAACATAAACTCAGCATGCTGTTTAAAAGTTTTCCATGACGTTACTAAGTCAATCTTTTCCTAGTCCATTACAGGTGTTTGACTTGCTAAATCAGCCATTTCGGTTCTTTAACTTCTTGTCTGTTTTACGGACTGTATGTTTGACCTGGATGGCACGTTGATGTGGCGATTGATCCCGATTCTGTCACCATGTTACATAATCACAAACAATTCCAAATGGCGACTCACTCACATGTTTATTCATGATCACGTAGATGCTTAACAATACAAGGAAAACAAACGTTCAGCTGACTAAGACTACATAACAACGATGGCTCATGGATCGTAGGGAGGGCGGAATTATTTGAATCTTTTGTTGTTGGAATACAAAGATGGGTGTAGGTACTGAATTTGCATATTACATCATGAAAATTGGTTTTTCATGAAAAAAACTCAAAATTGTTGAGGCATTGACCAGTCTTACAAGAAAGACAACTTATACACCAATTAGATTTAATTCATTAATTTTGAACGATACCATTATTCAGTTTCACGAGAACTAGAGATATAGTCTTGATTAAAGAATTGTGTTTGAGGAGCTTGGCGTGAGTTGTTTAACTAGAAAACGTGTTTCTCAATCTCTTTTATTTTATTCCGGAGAAAGGTAAAATACAACTTTAAAAAACCAACATTGAGATGATACGGAAACACGGAAATACCAACACACAAAACGGTCAATTCCGGATATCAATTCATGGTGTATATATAAAAGTAGGCAAGAACCCTGATTTTGAAGCCTTGTTTTTTTTACTTTTCTTGTGTAGGGAATTGAAGAACAAGAAATCTCAAAGACATCTTTGTGCACGGCAGCACTCCATTCCTGTCATTGTTCTTGAGTAAACATGACAATGGGTGAGGAACATTATAGAAAAATTATTCCGTTTGGACGTTATGTTATTGCATCCCCAACTTATAGTATTCGAAGATAATATTTTACGTGTACACATATTTTGAAAGGATGAAATACATAATTGTATGGGAACGCAATGTTATTATTACGTCCCGTACGCAACAACAATGTATTTATGATACACGTTCCCAGCCACAGTAACATGTTGTAGGGACAAAATTATTACTCGTTACATCAATTACCAACAGGAACTTGTTGGTCTTTACGTTAGCACCAATATAAGCACCTACCTCCACTGCACTATACATATATATATCATTGTGATAATTTGGTTGGACATTTCTGAAGCCACAGAAGAAAATAAAACGTCAAGTTCAAGTTTTAAAATAAAAAAACCAGATATTTGAACTCTTGTCAGATGAAAACAAGGAACCACAGACGTCTTGTTTCTTGTTAATCGTCTTCTGATACTTATTACATATATTATTCATCGTATGGATACTGTGATCAATAATCAAGAGATCTGAAGTAATATTTAGGAAGCGTGCTCCATCTGTTCAGCAGTACCGCGGCGATCACCAATCGATCTCTTGAATTATTTGTTTATTGATTTTCTGTTCTATTTTTTTCTACAAAAGACACGTAAATAGGAAAAAACCGCTTCCGATTTGACTTGTGTTTTCCTTTACTGCAGGTGTACTGCCTACTTCATTTTTCATTGCTTCTATAGGGTTTTGATGTATTCGATACACCCAGAGTAAAATTTTCCATTGCTTCACATCCATTCAAAGGAGTTATCGTGATCATGGTCTTACAAAAGCTATGAAACCTCACAAGACTCCGAAATATTCTCATCTATTCTAAGGAAAAAACATCCAATGAGTATACAAAATCGGAAAAAAGAACTGTGACGTTACGTAAATGGAGAAAGGACAGGAGATTCGGGTCCGACTTAATGAAAGACGCGGAATCCCAAAAAGGCAGAAAATCAGCAGATCAGAGCGAAATCAATCTCGGTCCAAGATCAATAAATCTGCATCTTTAGATAAATCCCAACAGCAAAAGCATATCATTGACGGAGAAAATTCCAAAATAGTCAGCAGAAAAACTACCTTGCAGCAGCAAGTCAAGGAAACCTTCTTGGTACGCCGCAACGAGTCCGGACTTAATAGGGAGTGACCAAGTGTTCAAGAACGCAATACATTGTTGTTATCTAGTGTTTTTCAGTTTTTTATAATCTTCTTTTTTACCATGTCATCACACTATTTTCGACCTTAGTGTCTATTCCCAACCACCTTGTACAGTACCTACGTCAACTTTAATACGCTTCACACATGTCATATATCTAAGACGACAATGTAGTCATCGAAGTGTCACACCTAAATCTTCTACCATCAACCATACATGTGGTATATACATTGAAAAGGAGTTGCCTACCTTTTACCATTAGTGGCTAACAACACAGGCTTATATACAGGTATGCTCCCTTCCAATGTACATGGTGTGTATCTGTTAAAAGACATTTTTCAAAAGTCAGCTAAAAAGATGAATGGAATATGAATTGCAAGTTGAAGAATGTATATCACCATTATCCAAAATGTCTCCGAGCAGTATATGCACTTAGTGCAAAAAAGATAAAGAGTTCCAGGTCATTTTTTATTTTCTGTTAAGGGGCTACAAAGTGCAGTGCATTACTTCATCAAGTGTTTTCGTTTTCCTCATTTTCCTTTTTGATTACGTCATTTAGGCACTTAGCATCAAAGAGTCATTGAAGGGCAGAGCAGCTACCATGACATAGCTTGTCCTACTCAGAGCTATCCACCTATGTGTCTTTGTACAATCGTCTATTGGGCATCTGTGTCATAAATTTAAATGTCTTGTTTTGTTCGTAACAGCCAGGGTCATAGTTGGACGGGTTTCAAGAAGGACACCAAGAGTTGAAAATAAGGGAAAGAAAGGAAAATATCTAGATCCCAAGTAATGCTGTTGAGGCCCATAAGTATTGCTATGGTAGCAGTGGAATGCAGCAGCGAGACACAGAGGACATATTTCCTTCCTTGACCTTAGATTTTACTATCAAAAAAAAATTGAACATGAGCATAAAGAAAATACCTTGACAATGTAAAACCAAACAAACCCGCTCTTTTAAAGGTAGTATGGAATAAAAAGATCTTTCGATTAGTTATCACTGCTCTGTGATTGATCAGCTTTAAATGAGTGGTTTAATGTGACCAAGTCGGTTATTATACTAATGTGTCTCTGTTATGATAATTCAGCATAACAACATTATAATGATGTCCGTCAGTTGACAGGTCATCAGAGGACATCATCTCCAACTGACATGACCACGACTTTTCTGACAACGTTAAACAAACCTTAATCGCAACGTCAAGAAGTACCTGGGTTCGCAAATGTAACATACTTTGTTTGGATTCCTTTAGAGGAAATAATCGCTACGGAGACAAAAAGTATGAAATGGGTGCTCAGAAAAGTAAGAGTCTTCTGCTTCATCGACGACACCTGTCATGCACATCTTGGTAAGTTCAAATAAGGTCAGATTCCCAAATGAGAACACCAAGTACAATGTAAGGTAATATTAAGTTTTAAATTCTAACGTCATATTGTTCCCCAAAGAGAAGACACAAAATAACCCCCGCGTTGTCCCCGTACTGAAGAGGTTTTCTATTTTCTTTTTCAAGGAAAATGGATAATGCCTTTAGACTCTCTTATATCCCCTTTACAATGAGGATTGGTGAAAGCAAACATTATCTGCACCAGTTGCAGTAAGACACAGCATGTATATTCTCTCACTATCTGCTTCAATAGCTCACTTAATTGTCAAAGTTCTCTTCGATATAATTATCAGCTGATATAGGAATAGGGATTGTTTTTTTAGGATCTTCTATATCATTATGTCATTAGCGAATGGCTAGTCTCGATCGTGGTTTATTCTTCAATATAAAATTTTGCACAAGGTTTTGTTTTCGTAGTTGCACATTTATAGTTAAACTTGCTATGCTATCCACCTTATTTCTTGTGTAATTAAATGGAATTAAACAACTTATGAGAACAAAAAAAGCGATACCAATTTGATTTAACTTTAACGCTCTCGTTTTATCAATAACAGCACTTTAAACTTTTTAATTAACACTGATTAACTCTAACATTTAAGCAACCGGGTGTAGGTCATAACAAAGCAATCCTTAATACCTATGTCATTTAAGTAGGAACATCAATCGAAGAACATTAAGACTAGTCTTGTTTCTCATTGAATCCTTTTAACAATAAAGGACTCCTTCCTTATGTGTATGTTTTGCAAGTTCATCAGAACTATATCCACGGTTTTATGGAAGGCTATTAAACCTTGGCATCATTTCAGCTGGTTATATGAGGTGTCTATGTGTCATACTTTATGTGGTTCATATGTTGACGTAAAATATTCTCTTAACAACAGTTTTCACCCCATTGTCTCCTTTGTTATTGGCTGTGTGGAATGGGATATCATCGTGTTCCATGTTGTGATAACTGATGGTGATTTTATTAAAATTGCCATGAAAGTGACCCCTAATTGGAGACTGGCATCTGATGAGATCCTGTTTGCCTGTGTTATATCGAGCAATGTTTTAGCCTTCACCATTCATAACTAATTTACACATGGCTTTTCAAGGAAGGGTCTGCTTAAGGTCTGAAGAACAGAAGGCGACCGCGGAAAATACAAGGTGATCGAAAGAAAAGTGAAAACTTTAATTGGGAGATGCCCTGTAATTAAATATGAGTGTCTTTGGCAGCAGATCAAATGTGATCTCTTCAATATTCTGTTTTCTTACATGGCAATCTTTTTTTAAAACTTCACTGTTATATTTTGCAATATTGGTAGTTAAGTTTTTCGTAAAGAAATAATTGATTTGGTTTGACAGATGTTTTTTTGTAAATATTTGGTAACCAAGCGACGCATGGTACTGCCCCAGACATAATGTCTCTTCGGTGAACCCAATGTATCAATTCGCTGGTTCTACACATACATACTAGATGCAGCACATCAAAAGAAATGTAACAGATAAAATCGAAAGCTGTTTTAATTATCGACTCTTTCAAGCTATATAGCGTGCTGCTGTTGATAAAAGGAAGGAAATGATGAAGCTGCATGCGAGATAAAGAGACATTCTTCACAAGTTTACCTCCTACAGGTATGGACTGTCTACAGACAATTCTCCATTGGTTAGGTTACTAGATCAATCATGTGTTGCTATAGACACACACCAAATACTTATATCTCGCCCAGGAAGAGAAATCGGAGAGAGCAGCGATTGCTGGAATGAAATAAGTGATATATGGTTAAGTGTGCCCATTGTTTCTTTTCTCGTCTTAGTTATTTATTTATGATTTTTCGTTTGCTATGGCTTTAAGGCCTCGACTTGTGCCAACTGCCAGGATGAAAAATGAGAAGTTGGGGAGATAACATTAAAAATGAAACGAAATAGTTTTGAAGAAAATAACAAACAGAAAGATCAGAAAAAGATGTAGATTTCCCTAACCAAGCTGTAGGCAATCAAAATACCTGATGTTTTAAATTCTTTCTAAGATCTTATAAAGGTCCATGGTTATTACTTGCCAAAATATTCAAAAGAAGTATCAAAATCATTTCATGTATCTGACAATTTCAGACCCACTTGAAGTACATTGTGTTTATTGCAATTATTTGAATGCATTAGAATGTATCGGAAAACCAGTAAGACAATGCTAGTTACTGAAGGAGGTTCGGACATAGCCATAAATATATGGTTAAAAAATTGCTGCCTCCTAAGTCTCTTCACAAATATGTAAAACGCCATTTTCTAGATATTGAATGATTTAGAAACTGTAATAAAAACATCAAGTAAATGCCAATATGGCAACATAATCATAATTCAAACTCAAATTCCATAAGACTAGGGAAAAAAAGAACGAAAGAAAGATTTACACGGATACTCATGAACAAAGTGCAAGGAGAATAAGACCAAGTGTTCTGGAAGAGTAAGCGTCTTCTGCGTCATGGAAGACACTCACCATGTAAACACTGGTCATTCAAAGTAAACTATGTCTAGAGAAATAGCGCCATTATTCGTATGTTTAGCATGGAAGCAAATGTCAATACATGTGAATATTTAACCAATTATTTCACGATGGAGACATGAAATGTCGAATAAGGAAATCATTTTATTACATCAGCTACATCGATGATTCTTTGTGATGTTAGAGCTGAGACTGTGATCTTGTTCTTTCATTTTGCCAATCGAGTATTCATGCGTTCTTGCATTTTATTCTGAGATTGGTTCGCTATTCGTATCAATTTGTTTTTTACTTGACCATCGATCATCTTGGAAATGAAAACAAATAATTTAACCGATCATTGCAGTTTTATGCAGGGATGTTTCGATATCTCTTCGGTGAATTGCATGATGGTGACCCAACTCTCAAGGACACAATTCTTAGATGTCTACTTTTGCCATGGCAGATTGTGCTGTGAAGTAGAATTAGTTATTCTGAAATTAATGCAAAATGAAAGGCTTTGTTTCAACTTTGTAATTGTTTCTTCTTGTCTAATACTATAAACAAGCTACTTGCCAGATAGATTAATCACCGTGACATTCACGCAATATTCTTTACTGTCAACTGTCAAAACATACAATGGAATTGTCAGTAGAATGTGACATGGTAGTCTGTTGAACTACTGTATCCACTTTATATCATTTCGATAGGACGGCACTATAAAACATTCGTAAGTGGCCCCATTAAGGCCAATAAAGCCACTTTACTATGACCTTCTATGTTACGAGAACACTTACACATAACATACAAAAGTTTAGAAAGAGTATTAAGATATGTAGACATGTGGTATGACGTATCGGAAAACATGTACGCGTCACATATATTAAATAATTATGGCGTTTGTAGATCAAAGCGCCAGCCTGACTTTGATCATACGGTTAAAATTCCCATGAGCCTCATTGTATTATTTTATGTTAGTATGCATCTATCGTGGATTGGACACCGTAAACGAGATGATAGCGAGTTCATACAACATGGTTTGGACAGCTTCGCATGCATATAAACATATAACATGCTGTATCGATTGTTGACATTGGTGCCGTTGCTGATGCATATAAACTTCCATTATAAACATAAGTAACCTTAAATTGGATGCAAATAAATCAAATTAATAAAACTTCACAGCGATGCTATTTCATATCAACGAAATAATGTATTCCATTTACCTCACATTAATCAATCCAACTAATCATTACTTATTTACCTGAAACTATGGTTTATTTGATAATTAAGAATACTGTGTTTTGCTGACGCATTAAAAAATATATTGCATAACACTATCTTTCTAATATTAAATATACCCTGTGCTCCTCTAGATGATTGTAAGTTGTATTTAAACTTGGGACCACTTGCTGAATCAAGGCTTTTCTCCCATGTATCATATCAGGAGGTGACTGGAGAGACCTGTTTCCTCCTCTGCAACACTTGTGGTGTTGCTAATTTTTTTTGCCCGTGTCCTCTCATTCTTTCTGTGTTTTCTTCCTCTCTCTTGGTGTTCCTATTAGCCATCCTCGTATGACCATAGCTGTCTCGAGCTTAACTTAAAGATCGTTACAAATAAAACATGAATTGAAACATTTTCACAGGCAATCGAGGACGCAATAATCAAAAAGAGCAATTCTTAGATTATTATATCTAGCAAGAACAAGAAAAAAAGCCTTAAAATTCTTTACATTTGAAACCTCAGTGTTTACATAGATTGTTCAGTTAGTTCTTGTACTATTATGTTGTTATGGAAGTACATCTGACCTGATTAATGCCGTATTTTCAAGTAGGTCAAAAATCCAATATGGCCGCAATGACCCAATTACTAGAATTTTAAAAAAACAGGAATAACTCAAAAACTATTTTGTCCTACAAATTTGCTAAAATCATATTTTATGTAGAGGAGGGTTTTATCTAACTTTCTTTTTCATACATGTTAAAAGAAATTCTTTCAAATAAAAAAGCTTGTCAAGGGGTCAAAGTCACCTAAAAATAGAAACAAATATAATTTGTTTCCATAGTTCAATGCAGAATGTCAATCCGATCTTTTTAATGTCTAAATTTCTTCTCTGATGTCTTTACGTTATTTTCTAAAATTCCCATAGTTCAATGTAAAGTGCAGACAAAAAGTTTGATAAAAAATTACTACGATGAAATTTTGTTTGATTCTTATAGAATAGGTTTGGTAACGTGCCCTCTAAACTCTGACGTATTTTCAACTCTGCTGAATAAACAAAATGGAAGCGACGACGCTATATTTGATTTTTACCCTAACGTCAATATCTCAATAATGACGTGACATTTTGAAATTTCCTTTTGATATATTATGTAGAATTGAAAACAAATTGCATTTCTTTCAGGACATTTTTTGTAAAACGTCAACTTCCGGTTTTCGGTAGGGGTCAAAGTTCAATTTAGGGTACCAAACTACCAGAAACTTCATCTCAAGTTTAGAAAGGTCTATGTGTTCGATATTTCACACACATAACGTTAAGGTAATTGTCTATTAAGTTTGTTAATATGAATGACCTTGACCTACTTTCAAGGTCACAGAGGCCAATTATATTAATATCATTAAATGACGTTATCTTACTTTTAAAGGGAAAAAAGATACATGATTTGGTTAACAACCTCCTGTAGAGACTTGTTTTTGATTGGTATATGAAAAACTTCCAAAAAAGACAAACTTCCGGGTATCAACGAATACGAAACTTCTGAAGTTTTGAAAGGTCTAGAGGTTCGATACGCTACAAATATAATGCTAAGGTACTTGTCGATTAAACTTGTAAATATGAATGACCTTGACCCTTTCTAGGTCATAGGTGTCAATCATGCAAAAACTTTCGAAGAATTTAATTTAATATTTTAGGGGTAAACACCTGTGAAATTTCCTTAAAAACTCCTGTGGTCCTGTGGACTATTACTATTGATAACAATAAGTAATGTTTTACAAAAACTAAACTTCTGTTTTTTCGGTACAGTTTAAAATTAACGCTCTGCAGTCTTATTTTGGAAAACTGTACACTCAGTGCTTTCATTTCATACTATTGGTGGTTCCTTTTGTTTCATTGATTTCATACGGAGTGTCAATTTATTGCAGGCATTGCCTTTAATTATGGGCCGAAATAGGTGAAAAGCCCGTCAAAATTGCAAATGACAATTTCTCATTCTTCTTGTAATTTTCCAGATATTTCCATGTACATCTTTCTTCTGTTCTTATATGCCCAAGTTTCATTTAATTTGGGTTTTAATTGAAATTCTTTTGACAGGAAGGTTCGTAGGTATGAAAAATGTTTGTTTCGAATAAGACAGCATGAAATTGGCCATAGGTTACATCTGATAAACAACGTCATTCGCAGACCTAGTCAAAACACATGTTCAATTTCTCTGTGAGCGTTATACGTGTAATGTAGAATCACCATTGATCCAGTCCCCCATTCAATTCAAAACAAAGTACTTTGATGAAAAAGTTGTCACGCAAAAGATGTGGCGATAACTTGTAGATTTTAGTAGAAGTTCTTGTCCCTCGGTTGTATAGTACCTATGATAGTATAACATTTCAGCTGGTAACTACAACAAACATTAGATGAAAGGACGGATGATCTATGAAACCCTATACATATAAATGATATGTGTTCGATCGCAAATCTTTTCAGCCAGTAGTAGAACAAAATGCATTAATATTAATTTCGCTACTGAAATAAGCTAGTATGTCGAATAACGTACGTGACAAAATTTAAGAACTCTACAGTATTAAATAAACTGATAAGTATCACTTGAAATAATCGTACTATGAACCCGAAAATCTGTGCACACATAGTCGCAAACAATGAAAACAATCTGCACCGTACTTTCTGTTCCTCAGATCTATGTGAATAATTCCAGGGCATATAATATTTACCTATTTATAACAGAATTATCGGGCTTAGAAAGAAATTTGTTAAGATTATCATTAATGATTGATGGAAGCTTGAATCGATGGAATGACTTTATTGTCCTACAGATTTATACAGTATTTCTTTTATACATGCATGCAGATTTACATATTTATGTTTTCCGTTATATATCAGCAAATAAGTTTTATACCTGTTCTCACTCTGATGAATGTGACGGAATGCGCTGCTATACCACCATGTCCTGGTTATGACACCATCTGAACAGCCAGGATATAAGGAGATCATATCTGTCAATGTTCATGTCGCTGACTGGTCGCTTTAATAGTACCATCACAATGAAAAGGCATAACGTGGAAAGATATTATGGCACCTCATCTTGTCTCATTATTCTTACAAAGGACTTACTGTCTCTTGTGCATTATATTCAATACTGAGTTACAAGCATTGAGTGCTAGTTGTGGACGCACAGCTTATATTTAAAAGCTAGGTGGTGCTAAGAAACACTAATATGGTTGTTTCAATTATAATGATTAACACTTGCACGGAAATTTCAATGATGCTGTTCATTCCATTGCAATATTATTCTATCATTCTGTCTTATTTGGTTTCCACTCGTTCATACTGTTATGGGCGAGATTTTGGACTGAAATTTGGTATGTAGTTGTTCTATGAAAGATGTATGTAAGGTATATATTTTGCTCCAATATTGACTAATATTAACATTTCCCTTCATTGAATTGCACAGGCACCTTTTATGAAAATTGAACAACTTTTTCAGTTTCCCTTTTGCTACCCATTCATCGCTAAGCAATAAACAATTTCAAACGCCAAATATAAGGTAGCATCGAGGGAGACATAAAGGAAAACGAAAAAGATAAAAGTAGACAGCAAATTGAATTGTCTGTTATACATGGTACTATAAAAAAAAAGCAGGTGGGGTATTTCTTAGGTTCATCTTAGGAACATATTTATCAAAACGACACAGTTTCGTTTGTAATATGCAACACGTGATGATGTATGCAATTTTGAAATATATATGTGACATCGGAACCCGATTTTATTACCAGTTAAATTGTGTGGGAGATTAAAATATTGGCAAAATAATAACACGCTCACCGTCCAGCCTAATGGACGCCATGCTGCTTTTGGTCACACTGGTTTCCGCTTATGAAAACAAGCTGATGTGTTGACTGCTATCATGTGATTGACATATGCGTTAAACAAAGACAAGCTTATGATTATGCCTGATAGGATGAGAATGTATCGATATTTGATATGAACTCTTCACCTTTGGATTACTACAAAGTCTGACAACTCCTTAATTAAAATACGGTGCGTGTTGTGTTACAAGTTCCGGTATGCATCATTACCTTGTCGTTAGCAACAAACGCCAAATTGACATGGATCTGGTACAATTGTGATTTGATATTTACCACCATTGTCAGCAGTAAAGTTAACATCATGGTAATTGTTTCCTTAGTGAATTTAGTAATCAGAAATATACCAACATGCCAACATAATCATTATCCAAACAAAAAATCAGTAAAACTAGAGCAAAATATGAACAAACGAAAGAGGAATCGTAACCGGGGAATAAGACCAGGTGTACATGGTTACTTGAAAAATCACACAAATCATGATATTGGCAAAATCTAAATCGATATCAGAATGGGAAATTTGATATAATAATCGAATCGTGATAATAATGTTCTAAGTAAGAGCATATTGCACCGTTCGATGACACCTTAAGTCTCAGTCAAGCAAAGCAATGTTACAATCGTTTGAGTAGGTATTTTATCATTAAAAATTTGTGTATAAAGGAGATATAGACGTTTGTATAACCGCTAGAGTGGCAATATCACCCTATGTTGAGTATGATCAAAGATGATCCAAGTTGTTCTATGAAATATGCATGTAAGGTATACATTTGGCTCCGCTATTGACAAATATTACGAAAGTTATGTTCTGTTTACTTTTCATTCATTTTCATCTATTGCAACTGGCTGACAAACTCGTAAAACAGTGTGTCGAAAGATGCAGGTCGAGGAAAATGAAGTTTAACCGTCGTCATAGTGAACATATATCAAGGCGAATCAAAAAGTACCATTTGAACTCGACTATTAAAAATAAAGTATGACTGATATATAAGAAATCACCAGCAACGATAAAGGCTAGTATTAGTCTGTGTTAATCAATGAAACACTTGAATTTGGTTCTTTTTAGCCTTTCATTTATTCTTTACCATTTTGATATCTGGATTTTAAACGATCGTCATAATCCCCTTTCAGTCACCAATTGTTGGTTTTAGTAAAAAAAGAAAAAAAAAAACTGGAAGGAAATATTCCAGGCATCTAGCTTTGCAAGGAAACAATATACCTCTCGTTTCATCTACTGAATGCTTGCCACTTAGAGCTGGTTAAAATCAAGTAAATTATTATTTGTTTTACAACTTCTTTTGTAAAAAGATCTGGAAATCATTTTATAAATTTTAGACAGACGTTATGTCTATTTGCATGTGTCTATTGGCAATTTGAGCTTAACTGTTCCAATTCATTCTCACGATATACAATCTGATATATTTTATCAGTAGAAGTAATCTTTCTTTTAAATTCTTAACAAGACAGTCTTCAAAAAGCAGCCGACATATTAAATCGTTGATCTATGGGGCGGAAAAGTGCTGAAGTGAAGATTATTTATTTAATAAGTAAATTAAAGTGACAATTATTCAACATTTGTATACATAGTACTGATGTAATAAAGTACATACACCACGTTTAGGTGATTTAGAAGACGCCATAGTCGAACAAAATGCGTCAACCGGAAACTAAATTAAATTATATACGTCCTTGTCAATCCATGTTTCCTGACTTAGTCATCAAGTCTTTCAAATTTTCATAATTGCCTTATGTGTATATACGAAAAGATATAACCAGATGAATATTCGTTTGTAATGTGTTTTCATGTACGTTTCAACAATTTTGATCCTTAGCATCACGGGTGAGCCCTAGAAGGACGAAACGGCTGTATGATGCGGTTAAACTCATTGATTGATTTACTGTATCTGACTCTTAAATATAATTGAAAAGTGACATTTATGTTTGTGTCCTGGTACAATCACAGGATGAGTCAGCGAATTCAGTGTTTGAAAAATATTTGATTGTGATAAGCAAAAATGAAGAAAAACATCATACATTTGATACCTGTTCGTCATTATCTCAACACTCAACAGTTAATGTTAATTTGTTATTCATTTATTTCTATTTTTTCTTTTTACTGTCTCAGTGTGCCTGTCACTGCTTAAAAGGGTATTTGACATTTACTTAAATGTAATCGAAGGACATTACTCAAGGAAAGGCATAGTTAAATCATTCATTCCATCTTAATGTATCTAATTTAAGTAAAATCTCTCATCTGAAAGAAATCATAATTTTCTTTTGGTGAATTATTGACAAACACATTAAAATTGATGTGTTCCGATGGCTACGCTTCGGTTATGGAGAGCAGGTGGTTGTCGCATCCACTCCACAAGTACACCATGTATCCTTCATAATATTACCAGGTTCAGTCACAGGGTTACAGGTTACATATTGTAATTACCAGGTTAGTACTACTACTAAGCCCCTCATAGTTTTAATGACGGGTCGAACCACTAGACACAACAACATCTTCATCTATTATTTAGTGTATTCTTTTAAAAAGATCTAACAAACAAGCAAACAAAAACAAAAATAGAGTAAAAATTTGTTGTATTTTCCGAATAGGATATTTTCTCATTTTACTGTTAGAAATTAAACCACCATTTGATACAACGACAGCAATATCCATACAATTTATCAGCTCAGCAGTTTATTTCTTTATACACATATGCGAAATGAAAAACAAAAGGCTACAGAGATTTGCGTGATCTTTCAACGAACGAAAGATACCTGCTCGAAATCAATTATTTTGGTTCGAACTTGATTCATCTTCTAGTTCCATCAATACTAGTATGTGTGCGTTTTCATTATTTCATTCGGATACGTGATGCCGTGACAGAAATATTGGATATAAATTATTCACTTTGTATCACCAAGAAGAACAGTTGCTAGACTACTCAGAGAGAAAATTCTTGATCGCGTATGTTGCAGTATTCGTTGTCCGCATAATGACCGCCTTGGCTTAGTTATCTTTAAAGAGGACCGACTGTATTTCACAGGTATCATATTTTTTTTAATTAAAATGTTTTCAATACTTAACATAAATTTTCTGAAAACATATATCAAAGCAATAATGTTTTTGATATTGAGTTTTGAGGAATAATAGTGTATTCTCCTTCGTGAGCAAGATTTGGTTTATCCGATCTTACCAGATCTAGTGTCAGAACAGATTAGCATAAAACAGATGTTTGACAGGGAGATTGTTTAATATACGTATTGAAGACAAAACAGAAATCATGGTTAGTGACCAGGTGCTTTTCACAACTATCACTTTTTAATAACAAAGGAATGACAAATGACTTGTCCATTGTAAAAATTATTCTTACATATAAATAAAAATGTGTTTATTTAACGTGTCCTTGTACTACATGCTTCGTCATATAGAGGAAGGAATTGTGATATAATTGTGTTCTTAATGGTCAGTCAAAAATGAAACAATATCAAATATTTACACTTACATACCAAATGTTTATTACATGTCATATGATTTAAATAGATTTTGGACATTAATGATATGAGATTAACCATCACCTGCATTTTATACATATTAATTCATTGAGGAGAATTGATCAAAATTGATAATAAATGAAAAACATAAATGAACAAATGTTACTGAAATGGACCGTTTATTTATCGTTCTCGTTTTTCATCTTGTAGTGAATCAATTTGCTGGGTTTTTTTCTTTTTCCTCTCTTTACCTTTTTATTAGAATTTGTTTTCCACATTTGTGTGAATTCAATCGATGAAAAAAGAAAAGAAAAACATGATCATTTTTTCAAGACAATATTTATTCTAAATTCCTTTTTCAAACAACAATGAATAGTATTAAAACAAATTATTGGTTCAAAGACATTATCATTATTGGGGATTTTTATAGAATAGAATTAGTCAACTTATAGTACGAAATACGGTGAGCACGACAGAATAAACTTCCGTGGGTACATTATATTTGAAACACTTACATGGTGTACATTGCTTTATTCGAGGTACGAGATATCTTGCATGATAATGTAACAGACTCAAGCCGTTTATATACAGAATTGCGTAGATAACCTGAAAACTTGTGGTCTTTTTCCGAGTAAAATGAAAACCAAAATCTACCATGTTTTAATCTGTATACTCGGGTAAGTGTGTTTACGTCTGTTCCATCCACCAGTTTTAAATCTTTCTTTCTTAAATCTTGTTCTTTTCCATAATATCTTTAATATTTACTGATGCTAATGTTTTCAGTGGCAATGGTCCATAAATATGTAACGATTTTTCTAATCAACATGTAAAAAAAGTATTAAGCATTTAACGGAAGGGAATCCGAAATTCCTTTCAAATATTAACAAAGAAAGTATTCGTAGCTGAATAACAAATACGAAATTTGTTTCAAAACATAGAGCCTGGAAGTTCTAAAATCTACAAAACGTATCACGTATGTAGACATAGTTTTACATGTTTACATGAAGGGTGACAACAGCCAGACTTAAGTCTACAAAACGTACCATGTAGGTAAAGAATGTAATAAGTAGAATATTAAAATGACTCACAAAGTGAGCTCTCTTTACAATTGGTTTGCAATCACTCCTCATCTTAATGTCTGTATTTCCATTTAAAAGCTCAATTTGAAACATTTTTAAATTCACGTGAGAACATTCAGTTTCTTTGACAGTATCTACATCTGAGTAATGTATTTGTAATCTGCAGATTGTAGAGATGTGCTTTGAATTGAATCATTAACTCTAAAGCTTGTAAATGCATATTTGATTGCATTCCGTAGATTACAACATGCATTGTTCTGATATTTCAGATTCAGGATTATGCAAACAAGAAAAAGTCGGAACGATGACTTTCTAAAAAAACTTTGTAAGCTTTAAGTTCGGTTGCTGTTCATCGTGTCCTCATTGGGGGTGTGTGACATAACTTACTTGGATTGATCGCGATTAATATGGCGAAATTTCGTCGATGAAGTTGGGGACGCTAACTATTATTGAACTCTAAGTATACTTGTGTTTTCAGGAATCTCCGTGGAAATCTTTCTTTTGTTTATTTTTGTTCTAGTTTTATTAATTTGAGATTTTGATTATGATTCTTTTGACATGTTGATATTTTGTTGTTGTTTATGCTATTTATTTTATTTATTGAAATAGTTTATCAATTAAAACTGACGTGAAAATCTATTTTTTTCTTCGGTAGATGGAGCAGAGCAGTTATTTTACTAATAAGGACAGTTTCCACTAACTTTACGTGATTAGAATGAATGCACAATGTGTGATTGCATTATCACAACAGATATATACTTCACTGATTCGTACATATATGCAGCATGCTTTTTTCTTATTAAATAAACTTCTGGCTTCACTTATACTTTATATAGTAATAATTCTTGCGACATACGAATTTATTTATTTGCTTGGAGCTATTGTAAGGTATTGAACTATCTGGTTTGCATTTATAAACGGTTACACTTCAATTAAGCTTTACAACATATTTTAGTACAATCTATCTTTTCTAAAAATAATTATTTCAGCATATTCGAAATTTCCTTAGTTATTTCCTCGGATTCACCAATTAACCATCACTGACGAGTCCTAGAAGGACATCTGTATAATGCTTCTGTGTCTAAATCCCAATTTGTTTAGAAAGATGTTATTCACGCCTGTCTTATTTTGGACAATATCTTTTTATACTCCATTTTTGTTCTTCTAAACTTAACCACCATCATAGTGTTCATACATGGATATTAATGACCCCCTATAATGCTAGCTGCTATTGTAGTCATTGAATCGTTAAGCACCTGCCAATGTTTATATTTGATCTAACTTTCCCTTAAAATCAAAATGAAGTACCTCTTAGTTGTTTATGCGATGTAATAACTGCGTTTGACGTTGTGATTATACGTTTTTTACATCATGTGATTGATAGCTTTTTGCTTGAGTCAGCCAAAATGAAGAGTTTACGCCAGAATTATATTAATGAATACATATATCATTTTCAAAGGGATGAAAAATATTTATACATGTATTTCTGCGCTACAAAATTGCATTGGTAGTTTTATATACCGTGGCACAGCAATATTACAGAGACCATTATATGTGTTTCTTTACTGGTTTTGCTGTGCAAATATGATTTTATATAGCGTTGTTACAAAACTGGAAAAAATATTTATATAAAGAGAATTATATATGTTTATCTATATTTAAATGAGGCTAGTTGTTCCAAAATCGAATTAAATGATATATATATTATTCAATCCATAATTTTGTTTCCTAGAAATGTACAGTGTACAATTACTTTATAGATGTATATCCCATTCGATAATGCTATTGTTTCTTACTATAATAAATCTTCAGCAATTTCAATGATTTCATTCGCTAGATAAAAAAACAAAATGTACCATAAGTGATGTAACGTTGAAACGCTTTAATGTATTTCAACATTCCCTGTGTGTTGCAATATTTTGTGAAGATGATCATGATAAAATGTAACACATGATTTCTTCCATCCAAATACTAGAGAGGGATCTCCATGAAGATAAGACATGAGATCCCTTAACATGGGAAATTCTCTTACAGGAGGCCAATTATTAGACTCACTTATACAAACTATAATCATATATTTAGATGTTCACCCTTTCACATCTTGCTACAATCATCTGTAAATTATCTTTAAACGTTTAAACCAGCCCGTTTAAACAAGGGTTTTTTTTTTTTTTTTTTTTTCTATTGACATTTTTAACTTGGGATACCTTAATGTATATTATGTTCTAAATTAATCAGATGCGATAAGCCTTATATCTGGTTAATTTAAGGTCTATGTAATGTATTTTCTTTCATTTATACCTTGTTCTGCGTTAAAAAGTATTTTAAATGAAATTTGTCTAAAACGTAACCAGTACATGAATTTTTTGTGTTCTTTAGAAATTATCCATTATTGAACACGACAAATTCCATTAAATTGGTAGTTACTGCTTCTTTTTTACTTTGTTCTTATTCGCTTCGACAATTCAGGCCTTTAGCACCGCTGGCGAATCCCGGAAGAACGAAAGTTGTATTAGCTGCAAGTTAGTTCCATCGAGTATTTGCACTGTTCAGAATATACACAAATACTTGACATTATTTTGAAATTAGATATATGAAAAATGTGAAAGTTATTGAATTATGGGGCTAGTGCACCTTCCCATCTAGATTTCTTAATTTCTTTCGAAAACTTTTGGTTTTTCTCTAAATTTGTATTCACATGTGTTTTTCACTTTTATCTTTTGTATGTGCTTTAGTTCATTATTTGACTCTAAAGAATCCAATTCTGAATTTGTATATGAAGATCCACTTCTCTTGCGTGTGTTTTGTACCAATATTATTCACCGAACTGTACAATAGCGTATGGAATTTTCATTATCAATACGTCGTCAGTGACGTGACGTCGGAAATGTTGATAGTCACTAATTCGTTTTCAAAAAAGAATCAAATACAGAGGATCTTTCTAATATGTTCATATCCCTGCAAATAATTGTTGTTTAGAAGACCGGTAAACACACACGCAAAACAAAAACTCGCGTCAATGTAGATTTATTTCTGGAAGAGCACTGAGTGTGATTCATAGAGATACAAATTACATTACCTGAAGTAAAAAAGCATGTTAGAAATTAGTGTAAAGTTATCAAGTAATCTGTATGTTAGCAAGCGAGAGGAAGACCGGGTAGAGACCTATAATGTTTATGAAAGGGTGTATAGAAATAACATAGAAATAACTCTTCAGCTTTACAGACATGTCATGATTCAACATACTGTGTACATCACTTAAGGGGAATCCATTTAATATCAAACAGTGTATACACACACCTTTCCCCATAATTTATACGCGATATAAAAGAGTTGTTTTTTAAAGAAGTCGTTTAGAAATATTCATAGCGTTATGGATGGCTTAACATCGTTTGAATATTTTAGTGTGTTTTATTGAGTTAGATCTTTCCCACTGTAACCTAGGTGAGACCAGCTACCCGTGAATCACCTGCTCTCGACATTTGTCTGTGCTAGCTAAGTAAATTACGCCCATCATGAAAGCAGAATCTTCAAAGCACCCTCAAAGGAAACTTTAAACAACCGCCTCAATATATTATTTATATTGTTTATGGTAGGTTAATGAACTAATCGATTTACCCTTCATGATCCAGAGATCTTGATAAGTAGCATATAAGTTAGGTTTTATAGCGAAGCAGTGCTTGTAGTCTAGCTTAGTGTTTCTCTCACATAACTATAGTTCTAGTTAGAAACGACACCCTGTAAGATCAGCGGGTATGAAATCTTCTGAGGCGATATGCTTGGTTTGAGCCATCGCACACATACAGACATTTGGCGATTTGGGGTAGCTACGTTTTGAAACAGTTGAATGCATGGTATCATCACGATGGTATAAATTTATCTGGCGTCTATCGTGTACATCAATTGGCGATGCATCTACACTGTGACAAGAGGAGAACGACTTTACCCGTGTTTGGAATCCTCGTACATATGTTACGTAGACATTGTGTTATCCAACGTAGATGAAGGGTACTTGTGAACGTCAGATTTTGTTAATAAATTGTTGATTAGGTACTTTGGACTAACAAACTATTTGAAGGCAATAGGAATGTCTTGGAAAACATTTGCAAGGACACGTTATCCTGTGACGTCGACATTTTCGGATTGCTTTTATTGCTAATTTGTCTCCCGAGACAAGGAAAAGGACTGCCTCACCAGCTAAATGTATAAATCACACGAGATATCTGACTACATACACTTATCATATTATGATACATAAAATAAAGACACTTTTCCCGAAGGACCAGGCAACATCGAAGATAAAGAAACAATGGACAACGTCCTTGCCATGGACGTGTGCGTTTAAACACTGGAATGGCGATATCGTTGGGGCACTGGGGGTGACCACGGAGAGAGGAAGAGCACTGCTACACAAACGATGCCGTGACACCTGAGCTGATGATAGAATCCCAGTGAAACCCACAAGGTAAGTTGCATGGATGCTTTTCATCCGCTTTTCCACAATAAAGTACCTTTACTGCTATCAGTATAAATCGGAACAGCTGACGGGAATATGACACCGCGCCTTTTTAATCCCTCATTCCACCGTTTGGAGAATAAATTAATTGTTAAAATTTTTCACACTAACTCAAATTGTTAAAACGAATGCACTATACAAATTTAGATACTGAAAACCTTGAAAACTCACAAAATATGGTTTTATGTTCAGTGTTATTATCTTACTCTGAATTAGAGCATGCCTTGAGGTTTTTTGTGTTGAGCTTTGAAATATGAACATCAACGAAGCTTTTTATCAACATATAACTGGTATAAATACACATTATTTATATAACTGTTATATCACAATTTAGTAGAAAACATGTTGATATCGGAGAGAATTGTAAGGTAAATACTAGGTCGTATATTACCTCTATAATAATACCTAGTCACTCATTGTTTGGACACGTTATACTATCTTAAACAATATTTTATAATGTGTACCATACTACATTCTGTATCCTAGCCTTAAATTGTATCGCCTTTGATGTATTCCTACAGAGTTTTTTCTCTTTTGATTCAATATCACGTCATCTCAGCGAAGCAAATAAAAAGCAAAGAAACAAAAAAATAGAAGTAAATCTGCTGTTAAACTTAAATGTGTCTTATCGAACTACTGAATATAAAATATCTAAACCCCTTTTTAGTTTTATAATAATTTAGTTTACATATGTCAATAAAATAAGTAAAATGATATCTGTAAAATAGGTTAAAAATATGCAAACAATCCCCACAAATATTGTCAATCTTTACACGAGTGATGATGTGAACTTTCATTTGAAGTCCATTCACCTGGACTGATAAACTGTAACATCTGGACACAGATCGTTCGATTAGTCTGTTTTTAATGTGCATATCGGTGTTAAAAAAATAGCTCGTCCGTATCGGTGATACTGATGGGCGTGAGCAAATCACGTGATCACACTCTTGTTAATTTTCAATATGAAACATCATAAACTGCATGTACTACAACGTTTTTAGTAATCTTGGTGTGTTCTATCAGGCGTATAAACCAAAACTGAGGTTACTTTTAATTTACGTTAATATAATTTAATATATCCGCTGGCTATTAAAATACACACAGGAATAACATCTTGATATCGTATTGGAAATATTTTATAGAACTGGTACTCGCCGATTAAGTTTATGGATGGGAAAGTCAAGAAGGAAATGGAAATCTTCTAGCATTTGTCAATAGCTTTTGTTTTACACCACTTAATATGGCCACCCAAAAAGTAGTATGGTTACATGGTACTTTATCAGTCACTTTCTTTCGATTTCGTAAAATCTTTGGACATTTTTATTGCCTAACATAAGTGTATTTTATCAATGTTTCAATTCAGTACTGGCGGTGAGGTAGTTCACAGTGTGGGACTTAGTAACCGCCACAACACGACCTTAACTTATGTAAATTCTTGAACAGATCGTCAGCAAAGCCAGTGTTCTACTGTTGGGAAAATAAGATGACTATTATATCTTACGATATCTACCCTTTTGTAATACAAACCTCTTTAGTTGTTAGTAACATTGTAACACTTGCTTAATCAGTAAAACTGATAGACAGGTCTAAATAACACCAAGTCTATAAGTACTTTTTCATAAATAATATAGATATACCTATAAATAATTGTTGGCGTTTGATGTTTAAAACATGTCACACACCATACCAGCTGTTTCAAACTTTGGATGTGTTTTACATGAAAGCAATTTCGTGGTTCTGGATAGCATCTAAATGTTCCATATGTTACAAATTTCCATTTGACAGGGAATATTTAAACAAAAATATAACATTACCGAATAGTGCTAAACAGTTCGTGTTTCACTACACCGTACGAATAGCCAGTTATGTTATTCCAATGTTAGTATTTTACCCG
The DNA here is from genome assembly GCF_031769215.1 of Ylistrum balloti. Lineage (NCBI taxonomy): Eukaryota > Metazoa > Mollusca > Bivalvia > Pectinida > Pectinidae > Ylistrum > Ylistrum balloti. The sequence goes on along the minus strand of NW_026782895.1, from coordinate 96,758 downwards.
GCGTCAACATCTTTATTTCTAACACATTCATAAATGTGACATTTTTCTAGAATATAAATATACGAAAGCCATTATGGTATTACGTAGTTTGTTAAATATGTCAGGAATGTAACTAATATTTAGCTCATGAAAGACATGTACTAGTAAATTCTATAGAATGAAAATGATACGATTCGTAGATTTTTCTTCTTTTGAAATAAAAAATCCTTTCTTTGAAATAAAAGTACATAATTACTTTTGATTCTAGCTGTCCAGTTGATTAAGCTCTTTAAATTGGATGTTTTCTTCATTACTGGTGGATTTACATCGCTGTGTGTGGTCTTAACAAACAATGTTAGTATCTTACAGAATGGGGATTTCGTTCCTCTGATATGCTGGTGACCCTGATGAATATGATCAAATGAGCAGATGTCCCCATTGTCTACCCTCCAATGATCAGCTTTCCCTATTGTTTATACCTAAATATATTGGACTCTCACGGCCAAATAAAAAACCGGGTCGGAAGTCAATGTAATATTAAAGAGCTCTGATAAACTTGGTTCTTTCTATTTATGTTCTTGTAGCTTCGAATAAGCACTTGCTTAACTCAGATATGGTTGTCATCACTAAGTTAGTTAAACCAGTGTATAAGTAGACGTAGGAAAGCCTCTCGCCGCACATTCAGGAACACCGTCAAACAATAAAATGTGAAAACCGACAATTACGTAGGACAAGATAGAGCATTACAATATGACGGAAAACTCAATTCTCTTTTTGATATTTAACAATTATGTACCCTATCCTCTAGGTGTATTATTTAAATACAACCCCCTCTTTTGTTTCCATGTTTTGTGTGTTCTGAAGTTACTGTATGACTTGCTGTCTGCAGTTCATGTTTGACCGGCATGTTAGAGATGGCGTCCTCCAATATCGCATGTGGCTGAATCATAAAACGCTTGACAGCGCACAAGTGGCGCCTCCTCCCAACTCCTCCGTTGATTGATGCTAGAAAATTAAAATAGTATTTTATTTTCTCTGTGTTAGCCATGTGTGCGTGTGCACAATACGATTACATCAACTCAAACGACAGTATTCGTTGAAACATGAAACTGACGACACAATCGTGGACAAGCTGCTCCTCCCATTATGAAGAAACTTTCCTAACTCGGTAGGTTTAACACGTTCATCTAAACAACAAGTGGATATTACGTGGTACAGGAATTCGAAACAAAGTAATGCCAGCAAAGTTTAATTTAGGAATTATAAGGCTTGTTTAGGAAAAAAATGAACAGGACTCTAGCGGTACAATAATAGTACGATGTCTGCACAAATCATTTTAATGGTTACTGATAAAAACATGTATCAAGCATGGTGCGATATTGACTTGAAAACTCTACCTTTGTGTTCATCAGGAATCAATCTACACTGTTTCAATGGCTAGAAAGGATAGTGACAGATTGCAACCGATATAATCCCATCCACTTGTTTCTCGCAGAGAAACGCTTACAGCTGAATGGAAATATGTAACCATGGAAACAAACGCAATAAGTGAAGTATCGACGGGGACGTGTGACGTCATTGGCAGCTCAAGGGTCAATATACATAACAAAGACCATTTCTTTTGGTACGCTTGGCTGAACTGAGTATGCTAAAAAGATGGTTACCTGATGTGTATACATAATGTAAGTCTTTTTATGGAGCCATATTTAAGAGATAGCATTTTAATGAATAAATCACTTCGGGAAATATTGCTATAGGACGACCGTAAGAAGATATTTAGACGTTGTGTTGATTTATGTGTTTTAGAAATACTCTACATTATCGTACCCTTAAAACCTGATACAGTTTCACGGTATCTGTATTGATCGGGCGATTCAATGATATAACATTTATGGATTGATTGCTCTCATAAAAAATGCTGAGAACGACATTTTTATATTAATTCTTAATAAATCATAAACTGTAAAAATGGGCAAAGGAAAGGAACATTACAAATACATAGTTCATCAAACATTCAGTTTATCAAATGATGATATGAACAGAAGCAGGTGTAATTACAAACAGAAGTAATATATCTATATATAATCACGTTATAAATAGACGGGAGTTGTATTGGACAGTTGAGAAATGAAAACTTCTGTTGTCACCTACCCATGTAATGTAGCATAATTACGGAAAAGATTATTCATTAATTTATACGACACTGTTCATACTCCATCTGTTTGTTGCTAGGTCCATCATTTTACGACACTGTTAACACTCCCTCTGTATGTTGCTTGGTCCATCATTTTACGACACTGTTTATACTGCATCTGTTTGTTCCTAGGTCCATCATTTTACGACACTGTTCATACTCCATTAGTATGATGTTAGGTCCATCATTTTACGACACTGTTCATACTCCCTCTGTATGTTGCTAGGTCCATCATTTTACGACACTGTTCACACTCCCTCTGTATGATGTTAGGTCCATCATTTTACGACACTGTTCATACTCCATTTGCATGTTGCTAGGTCCATCATTTTACGACAATGTTTTTAGGTCCATCATTTTAAAACAATGTTCTCACTTCATCTGTATGATGTTAGGTCCATCATTTTACGACATTGTTAATACTCCATTTGCATGTTGCTGGTCCATCATTTTACGACACTGTTCATACTCCATCTGCATGTTGCTAGATCCATCATTTTACGATAATGTTGATACTCCATCTGCATGTTGCTAGGTCCATCATTTTAAGGACACTGTTCACACTCCATCTGCATATTGTTAGGGCCATCATTTTACGACATTGTTCACACTCCATCTGTATGTTGCTGGTCCATCATTTTACGATAATGTTGATACTCCATTGGTATGTTGCTAGGTCCATCAATTTACGACACTGGTTTTAGGTCCATCATTTTACGACACTGTTCACACGCCCTCTGTATGTTGCTAGGTCCATCATTTTACGACACTGTTTACACTCCATCTGCATGTTGCCAGGTCCAACATTTTACGACACTGTTCACACTCCATCTGCATGTTGCCAGGTCCATCATTTTACGACACTGTTCACACTACCTCTGTATGTTGCTAGGTCCATCATTTTACGACACTGTTCATACTCCCTCTGTATGATGTTAGGTCCATCATTTTACGACACTGTTCATACTCCATTTTCATGTTGCTAGGTCCATCATTTTACGACAATGTTTTTAGGTCCATCATTTTACGACAATGTTCTCACTTCATCTGTATGATGTTAGGTCCATCATTTTACGACATTGTTAATACTCCATCTGCATGTTGCTGGTCCATCATTTTACGACACTGTTCATACTCCATCTGCATGTTGCTAGATCCATCATTTTACGATAATGTTGATACTCCATCTGCATGTTGCTAGGTCCATCATTTTAAGGACATTGTTCACACTCCATCTGCATATTGTTAGGGCCATCATTTTACGACATTGTTCACACTCCATCTGTATGTTGCTGGTCCATCATTTTACGATAATGTTGATACTCCATTGGTATGTTGCTAGGTCCATCAATTTACGACACTGTTTTTAGGTCCATCATTTTACGACAATGTTCACACTCCGTCTGTATGTTGCTGGTCCATCTTTTTACGACACTGTTCACACTCCATCTGTATGTTGTTAAGTCCATCGTTTTACGACACTGTTCACACTCCATCTGCATGTTGCCACGTCCATCATTTTACGACACTGTTCACACTCCATCTGCATGTTGCCAGGTTCATCATTGAACGCCTCAGTAAATAATTAAAAATCCAAAGAAGCAAGCCAATTCAATATACCTGTAGTGATGCGATCAATACTTGTGTCGTTCTTTTTGTGTTTTAACCAACTCCAACCTAAAACAACTAAGGACTTGATAATTGAAAATGAGGAATGTGAACTATTGCTTCCTGTTATTTCACTTTATTGCACACATCTTATTTGACGACGACACATTTGAACTCGCAAACACTAGCCATTACTTTTATCTGTTGCCAGAAAACAAAATCCTGAACGTTCAAACAAGTTTCTTTTTATTACTCTGTTTATAACGTATTTTACCAGTCTGCTGATAAAACAAATCAATGAGTCTGTGAAAGTCCGTTCTTCTTCATCGTGAAAAAATATCTGTTGCTCGAAATGGGAAAATTATCTCAGAGTTCCTCAAATAGTTACCGGTTTTAAATAGTTCATTAACAGAACTTGAAAAACTGTGACATTTAAGTTATAAATCAAATATCAGTCGGTCAGGAAATTATTGTTACAGCCAGAAGAATCTGGTAGGAATTCAATATTTATTTAAAATTCGTTTTACTGAGGTCGAGACAACAATTATGAACACTGTAAATATAAAATACACTGTGGCACAAGCCTCAATGTGGGAGAGCGCAACAGCAACCTAGAAGAAGTCAAAATAAGAGAGAGAGAGCGAGCGAGAGAGAGAGAGAGAGAGAGAGAGAGAGAGAGAGAGAGAGAGAGAGAGAGAGAGCGAGCGAGCGAAAGAGAGAGGGAGGGAAAGAGAGCGAGCGAGCGAGCGAGAGAGAGAGAGAGAGGGAGGGAGGGATAGAGAGAGAGAGAGAGAGAGAGGGGGGGGGGAAGCAGCTGCAGGAACTCCAACAACAGCAAATATTGCAAAAGTAACCCGGAGAAAAATAATCGCATATGATTTTCAACAAAACGTAACTATAATACACCAACTTGTACCGTAAGGAACGATAATGCTATACTTCAAGCAAAATACACGTATTTTTTTTAAAGTCTTTTTTATTACATTAAGGCAAAAATGAAAACCTAAATTTTACCTCAAAGTTGATGTTCATGCTACAATGTAAAGAAATAAAGAGTTAAATCCTTTTGTCAGAAAATGAAAAGTTACTGATCAGTATGGGGATACTATTGGCCGCTTGTGATAAACATAATGTATGCATGACACGATGTATGCACAAAAATGAAGTGCTTGAATTCGAAAGGAAAATAATATGAAGCAATAACTAAATATAAAGTAAAATCAATTTCTATATAACGACTATAAGCAATAATTGAAAAGATACAGTTAGTAAAAATAACTTATATATAACAACAAGCGATAATTCACAACCAATATAGTGAGTAAAATAACTTATATATAACAACAAGCGATAATTCACAAACAATATAGTGAGTAAAATAACTTATATATAACAACAAGCGATAATTCACAAACAATATCGTGAATAAAATAACTTACATATAACAACAAGCGATAATTCACAACCAATATAGTGAGTAAAATAACTTATATATAACAACAAGCGATAATTCACAAACAATATCGTGAATAAAATAACTTACATATAACAACAAGCGATAATTTACAAACAATATAGTGAGTAAAATAACTTACATATAACAACAAGCGATAATTCACAAACAATATAGTGAGTAAAATAACTTACATATAACAACAAGCGATAATTCACAAACTACACGTATTTAGTTGGCAAATTAACGAAAACATTCGGTATTATAATCGTATGAATGCATTTATACATACAACTCATTGTCACCAATATCTACTGAAGGGACAAGTTACATAATTTTATGTGCTAGTCTTTTTTTTCTTTGAAAAAATCTTACCAACCAAACAAATAAAATTACACTTGGTATACGATATATATTTAGTATACAGTTTGAATAAATATGATTATTTAAAAACATCCACATGTGGATGAAATAACATTCCGTAATATCTGTTCTTAAGATGTCCTCCATAGTTAAACTTACACCGATGTTTTATAGTAAAAATCTCAATGAACATACGTTTGATTTCAGATAATGTGACGACTGTCCAGCAGGCAGCAATGTGAATCGTCTCAAAACAATGTAAGGTTTCATATTTTTCTCCACTTAGTTGCTTATTTCCACTGTTTTAAATATCATTTTAAACGATAATTAAAACTGAAATATAAGACATCGAAATATCTGGAAAATACTTCCTAACATTGTCTTCGGTATTGACTTGATTGATTTTAATGTTCCTTAACAAATAGCGGTTACAAACGTAGCGTCATTACATATCAAACAATGCAAGGCATAGTATTGCCATCAATTGCAATCAAACAAGAAGACTTTTTAGAAATTACAGACACAATCAAACATACCCCTACTCCTGTACTAATCTTCATTCTCGGCAATTACTGATGGAGTACAACAGAAGATTTAAAAAGGGCAAAGTGTAAAAATTGTAAAACGTACAAAAGTAGATTGATGCAGTTTTCAACAGTTGTTTAATTTTGTGGACGCATGACTTGAATTAAGAATATTAAATCATCCAACAACAATATCACTCCTACTTCTGTAACACAGTATCATACACCTACTCCTGTATCACAGTATTATACCCCTACTCCTGTATCACAGTATTATACCCCTACTCCTGTATCACAGTATTATACCCCTACTCCTGTACCACAGTATTATACCCCTACTCCTGTAACACAGTACCATACACCTACTCCTGTAACACAGTACCATACACCTACTCCTGTAACACAGTACCATACCCCTACTCCTGTAACACAGTACCATACACCTACTCCTGTATCACAGTATTATACCCTACTCCTGTATCACAGTATTATACCCCTACTCCTGTATCACAGTATTATACCCCTACTCCTGTATCACAGTATTATACCCCTACTCCTGTATCACAGTATTATACACCTATTCCTGTAACACAGTACCATACCCTACTCCTGTATCACAGTACCATACACCTACTCCTGTATCACAGTATTATACACCTATTCCTGTAACACAGTACCATACCCCTACTCCTGTATCACAGTACCATACACCTACTCCTGTATCACAGTATTATACACCTATTCCTGTAACACAGTACCATACCCCTACTCCTGTATCACAGTACCATACACCTACTCCTGTACCACAGTATTATACACCTATTCCTGTACCACAGTATTATACCCCTACTCCTGTATCACAGTATTATACCCTACTCCTGTATCACAGTATTATACCCCTACTCCTGTATTACAGTATTATAGCCCTACTCCTGTAACACAGTATTATAGCCCTACTCCTGTACCACAGTATTATACCCCTACTCCTGTATCACAGTATCATACACCTACTCCTGTATCACAGTATTATACACCTATTCCTGTACCACAGTATTATACCCCTACTCCTGTATCACAGTATTATACCCCTACTCCTGTATCACAGTATTATACCCTACTCCTGTATCACAGTATTATACCCCTACTCCTGTATTACAGTATTATAGCCCTACTCCTGTACCACAGTACCATACACCTACTCCTGTATCACAGTATCATACACCTGCTCCTGTATCACAGTATTATACACCTATTCCTGTACCACAGTATTATACCCCTACTCCTGTATCACAGTATTATACCCTACTCCTGTATCACAGTATTATACCCCTACTCCTGTACCACAGTATTATACCCCTACTCCTGTACCACAGTATTATACCCCTACTCCTGTACCACAGTATTATACCCCTACTCCTGTATCACAGTATTATACCCTACTCCTGTATCACAGTATTATATCCCTACTCCTGTACCACAGTATTATACCCCTACTACTGTATCACAATATCATACCCCTACTCCTTTAACACAGTATCATACACCTACTCCTGTATCACAGTATCACAGTATTATACACCACTGTAACACACACTGTATTCCTGTAACACAGTAAGTTATACTCCTATACTCCTGTAACAAGTTATACTCCTATAACACACTGTAAGTTATACTCCTGTAATACACTGTAAGTTATACTCCTGTAACACACAGTAAGTTATACTCCTGTAACACACTGTAAGTTATACTCCTGTAACACACTGTAAGTTATACTCCTGTAACACACTGTAAGTTATACTCCTATAACACGCTATAAGTTATACTCCTATAACACACTGTAAGTTATACTCCTGTAACACACTGTAAGTTATACTCCTGTAACACACTGTAAGTTATACTCCTATAACACACTGTAAGTTATACTCCAGTACCACACTCCTGTAACACACTGTAAGTTATACTCCTATAACACACTGTAAGTTATACTCCTATAACACACTGTAAGTTATACTCCTGTAACACACTGTAAGTTATACTCCTGTAACACACTGTAAGTTATACTCCTATAACACACTGTAAGTTATACTCCTGTAACACACTGTAAGTTATACTCCTGTAACACACTGTAAGTTATACTCCTATAACACGCTATAAGTTATACTCCTATAACACACTGTAAGTTATACTCCTGTAACACACTGTAAGTTATACTCCTGTAAGTTACACAACACTGTAAGTTATACTCCTGTACCACACTTTAAGTTATACTCCTGTACCACACTGTAAGTTATACTCCTATAACACACTGTAAGTTATACTCCTGTAACACACTGTAGGTTATACTCCTATAACACACTGTAAGTTATACTCCTGTAACACACTGTAAGTTATACTCCTGTAACACACTGTAAGTTATACTCCTGTAACACACTGTAAGTTATACTCCTGTAACACACTGTAAGTTATACTCCTATAACACACTGTAAGTTATACTCCTGTAACACACTGTAAGTTATACTCCTGTACCACAATGTAAGTTATACCCCTATAACACACAGTAAGTTATACTCCTGTAACACACTGTAAGTTATACTCCCATAACACACTGTAAGTTATACTCCCATAACACACTGTAAGTTATACTCCAGTACAACACTGTAAGTTATACTCCTATAACACACTGTAAGTTATACTCCTATAACACACTGTAAGCTGTAAGTTATACTCCAGTACCACACTGTAAGTTATACTCCTGTTATACACTGTAAGTTATACTCCCATAACACACTGTAAGTTATACTCCAGTACAACACTGTAAGTTATACTCCTGTACCACACTGTAAGTTATACTCCTGTAACACACTGTAAGTTATACTCCTATAATACGCTATAAGTTATACTCCTATAACACACTGTAAGTTATACTCCTGTAATACACTGTAAGTTATACTCCTGTAACACACTGTAAGTTATACTCCTGTAACACACTGTAAGTTATACTCCTGTAACACACTGTAAGTTATACTCCTGTAACACACAGTAAGTTATACTCCTATAACACGCTATAAGTTATACTCCTATAACACACTGTAAGTTATACTTCTATAACACACTGTAAGTTATACTCTTATAACACACTGTAAGTTATACTCCTGTTATACACTGTAAGTTATACTCCTGTAACACACTGTAAGTTATACTCCTGTAACACACTGTAAGTTATACTCCTGTAACACACTGTAAGTTATACTCCAGTACCACACTGTAAGTTATACTCCTGTTATACACTGTAAGTTATACTCCCATAACACACTGTAAGTTATACTCCAGTACAACACTGTAAGTTATACCCCTATAACACACAGTAAGTTATACTCCTGTAACACACTGTAAGTTATACTCCAGTACCACACTGTAAGTTATACTCCTGTACCACACTGTAAGTTATACTCCTATAACACACTGTAAGTTATACTCCTATAACACACTGTAAGTTATACTCCTGTAACACACTGTAAGTTATACTCCTGTACCACACTGTAAGTTATACTCCTCTAACACACTGTAAGTTATACTCCTCTAACACACTGTAAGTTATACTCCTGTAACACACTGTAAGTTATACTCCTGTAACACACTGTAAGTTATACTCCTGTAACACACTGTAAGTTATACTCCTCACACTGTAAGTTATACACACACACTGTAAGTTATACTCCACACCACTGTAAGTTATACTCCTGTAACACACTGTAAGTTATACTCCTATAACACACTGTAAGTTATACTCCAGTACCACACTGTAAGTTATACTCCTATAACACACTGTAAGTTATACTCCTGTACCACACTGTAAGTTATACTCCTATAACACACTGTAAGTTATACTCCTGTAACACACTGTAAGTTATACTCCTGTAACACACTGTAAGTTATACTCCTGTAACACACTGTAAGTTATACTCCCATAACACACTGTAAGTTATACTCCAGTACAACACTGTAAGTTATACTCCTGTACCACACTTTAAGTTATACTCCTGTACCACACTGTAAGTTATACTCCTATAACACACTGTAAGTTATACTCCTGTAACACACTGTAAGTTATACACACACTGTACTCCTATAACACACTGTAAGTTATACTCCTATTACACATTGTAAGTTATACTCCTGTAACACACTGTAGGTTATACTCCTATAACACACTGTAAGTTATACTCCTGTAACACACTGTAGGTTATACTCCTGTAACACTGTAAGTTATACTCCTATAACACACTGTAAGTTATACTCCTGTAATACACTGTAAGTTATACTCCTGTAACACACTGTAAGTTATACTCCTATAACACGCTATAAGTTATACACCTATAACACACTGTAAGTTATACTCCTGTAATACACTGTAAGTTATACTCCTGTAACACACAGTAAGTTATACTCCTATAACACGCTATAAGTTATACTTCTATAACACACTGTAAGTTATACTCCTGTAACACACTGTAAGTTATACTCCTGTAACACACTGTAAGTTATACTCCTGTAACTTATACTCCTGTAACACACTGTAAGTTATACTCCTGTACCACACAGTAAGTTATACTCCTATAACACACTGTAAGTTATACTCCTATAACACACTGTAAGTTATACTCCAGTACCACACTGTAAGTTATACTCCTATAACACACTGTAAGTTATACTCCTGTAACACACTGTATTATACCCCTACACCTGTAACACACTGTAAGTTATCCTACTCACTGTATACACACACTGTAAGTTATACTCCTGTAAGTTATACTCCTGTAACACACTGTAAGTTATACTCCTGTAAGTACTCCTGTAACACACTGTAAGTTATACTCATAACACACTAAGTTATACTCCTATAACACACTGTAAGTTATATTCACACTGTAAGTTATACTCCAGTACAACACTGTAAGTTATACTCCTGTACCACAGTATTATACCCCTACTCCTGTACCACAGTATTATACCCCTACTCCTGTAACACAGTATTATACCCCTACTCCTGTACTACAGTATTATACCCCTACTCCTGTATCACAGTATTATACCCCTACTCCTGTAACACAGTATTATACCCCTACTCCTGTACTACAGTATTATACCCTTACTCCGGTATCACAGTATCATACCCCTACTCCTGTACCACAGTATTATACCCCTACTCCTGTAACACAGTATCCTACCCCTACTCCTTTATCACAGTATTATACCCCTACTCCTGTATCACAGTATTATACCCCACTCCTGTATCACTGTATTATACCCCTACTCCTGTAACACAGTATTATACCTTACTCCTGCAACACAGTATTATACCCCTACGCCTGTAAATTAGTAATTTACAAACCCGTTTTATTTTTTGGCTTAGTTTTAATGAGAGTGTGACGTCATCTGAATTTAATGTTTTCATTTCAATCTTGATAATGTAATGACATGCTTTATGCTTTTGTGATAAATATAAACTGCTATCGAAAGAAATTTGATCAATAATAACTGGTGTAGAAACATGATTTGCTCGATTGTAACGGACCTACAACAAAGTTTGATCAATATCAACAGTTATTCCTCGGTTTAGGGAATATCAATTTCATTCATAAAAAATATTCAAAGTAACTTATAGATTATAGTAAATCTCTAATTTCATAGTTTTTAAGTTAACGTTGGATTTTATTGTGTTATTTTAGAATCCGACTAAATGATCTAGCATTTGGAATATACTTAATTATGCAAATTTTAAATGATTTAAAATAACAAAAGCATATACATTTGTGGAATATTCACAACACCTCGATTTTTATTCAGGGGAAAATAGAATAAATTTCTATATATATGACATATATCGCAAATTATATTTTTTTTATTTTCATTTGCAGAAAACCTGAAGAAATCTATTAGACGAGATGAGATGTGGAATGTCTTGAAAGGATGGTGTGACATCAATAGGTAGGATCAATTTATCTTGTGAAAGTTTTATATCAGGGTGGTGTGATAGTTAGGCAATCTGGAATTTCTTTCCGAAGCGATTTGGTGCCGTAGAACGTGAGTTTAAGTCCCGCACAGGGCACGAGTAGAATACTGTCCTTCTTTGTGTTACAGTGTCCATCATATATAATATAGGGGTAAGAAGTGTTTTGTCATGCTTTTGGAATCTATTATCCAGTTCTATATGATTGACATATACATAATTCGAAGATAGACGCAAATGATTTTACAAGTGCTTGTTGTTTGTGAAGACATAAATAAGAATGAATCAAAGCTACTGCAGACTCGTTAGTAATACAAACACGTGATACTCGTGGTCAGTCGCCTTCACGTGGCACTAATTATTTGGAATCTTACATAGTATATCTAACATATATAATTGAATATTAATTAACAACACTTATGAATTAAGAGAGTTTGAAAAAGATACAAAATGTTTGTTTTATATGAATGAAGATATGAAAAAGGTCCCATTGATGATGCACATGACAATATACCCGCCCACACTTTGATCAGTTGTATTTTACTCGCCATTCTGACGCACAGTATACCAATTGGTGTTCTCGTTTTCTTTATGACAAAGTAGTCACTGCTCGACTTTTACCCTTAAAATGAAACAGTTAAAACTTCGATATTAAATGAAACCTTCAGTTTCAAAACGCTGTTTGTGTCATAAAGCAGGGGCGATTGCGGTAGTTGGTAAACTGTGCTTCAAGATGGCGAAACAACATATCATCAAATTGCAGGCGGAACAAAGATTCTTGTATCACATATACATATATATATATATATATATATATTTACATGGTTTTATGGGAAAAAAACATTTTGCGTTTCATCTTCATCGCTAAGGTTATCCTTGATGTCAAGCAGGAGATAATGTAAATAGATTAAATAACAGACTACTTATCAAGGCCGTCGTCATTAATCTTACTCTATATAGCAGTGACTTTCTCTCTTACAAGGTGAAATGAGTTTTGTGCTAGTCCCTCCAATTAGTATGCCCATCAATAAATTGTCAAAATGTTTCTTGGGACAGAGAAGTGTTGAAAACAGGCATGGCATGCATTAACAGGCATATCGTGCTATCATTATTAAAGTTATGGTCCAGATTTGGAAGGCTAAGGGGCTCTCTTACCGTTATGATTTCGAACTTAGTGTAAACAATGTGAATGCCTGTCAATAACAGAGCTCCATCTACCGCATGTCTACATTATTGGGTCATTCTTTTAATCATAGGGAGTGTTTCCTGCATTAGATGGTACTTCGTTAGCGAATCTAGAAATGTTTGAGCACGGTTTCAGTTGGAATGTATAACCATTACAAAATCCAAATAGACAAAATATTACGATTCGTTTCACTTTTTTGATATAAATGAATATTTGGGACTGATTCTGATAAAAAAACAAGTGAAAACAGTTCGATTCTTAATCGATATCACACCATTAACTCATGTCAGCCAAATGTTGCAAAATAAAAATCAAATGAAGACGTCAACGATTAAATCATTGCGTTCATGTGGTTATGGATGCTATCTGATTTTATCAGAGTGATAAAGTAGCATTACAATACACGTATTTTAGGATTGAGAGTTTTCCTGATGATTAAGAAAGGGGAAATCCCTAGTGGAACTACACAAGAGGGAGGGGTCCCGAAAGCAGCAAATTAGACTCTGCAAGTGTTGTTACACTACAGCGTCCGCGCAAACCTGTTCTACATGTTTGTCTAGAATATGCAGTCATGGGAGACCACTTCCATTAGGGAAATGGCGTTAATGACTCAGCAAAGGCACGACAGGCGATCACACAGAATTTTACCTTTGTAAGCCTTTGTCGGGTGGCTACAGAGGCTAGTAATTACACCATTGATTGGCTCTCGACAAAGTTGCTTGGAGACAGATATCTGCGTGTATGAAACGAATCATTGAACAAAATCAATAGATTCTATTTTTGTGTCAGATCGTTGGTACAGCCACGCACCACATGATCTCTGTATCGTCACGTTCGAATGGGATGACGTCATTAAAGTAGAAGAAATACTGTTTTAAACTAAAGATGAATTGATCACGGTTCATTGTCACGACAAATGTGTCTTGTTATAGAATATTTATAGTTGGATGATTTCATTGCAATCTTTTGCGTGTTCTCTGACCACTGGACCATGAATGGGAGTGGGGAAAATCTGACCACTGGGCTATATCGGGCTATATGGGAGTAGGGATAATCTGACCACTGGACCATGAATGGGAGTGGGGATAATCTGACCAACTGGACCATGCATGAGAGTGAGTATAATCCGACAACTGGACCATGCATGGGAGTGGTATAATCTGACCACTGGACCATGAATGGGAGTGGGGAAAATCTGACCACTGGGCTATAAATGGGAGTAGGGATAATCTGACCACTGGACCATGAATGGGAGTGGGGATAATCTGACCAACTGGACCATCCATGAGAGTGAGTATAATCCGACCACTGGACCATGCATGGGAGTTGGTATAATCTGACCACTGGACCATGAATGGGAGTGGGGATAATCAGTTAAAGGCGGGAAGTGTTTCGTCACTGATGAAACATCTGATCATGTTCTATACAACATCGTACCATAAAGGTACGTATTGTATACATATCTTAAAAGATATAAATGAGTTCAGACATTATATTGGCTGAAGCTTTGAGTTTATAGACCCTGTTCACACGTAGATCTATGTGATACTGGAATGTGACAGACACCCCGTGTCCCAGGCGGTATAGTGCCTGTCAACACCTCTTCAGTGCCTAGCGCGTAATTACACGTCTCCAAATAAAGTTATAGTCCTTGCCTCCCTTGGCTCATACAAGTCGCTACAGAATGCTGGATCTAACACAGAATAGGTCTGTTATTGTTTCTTTACGCGTTTTAATTGTATGGAGTTCTGCTATACATGTATACTGTTACTGCACAGATGTTATAAACACAGGTGCAATTTCCTCATTTTAGTTTGCCCATTTTCAATTGTTGTACAGTTCAGCATAAAAATGTTTTTCATTTTATTTAAAAATATGTGATTTTCAACATGACTTTTGAATACAAGTTATACAGCTCCTTTTTCCTTGTGGATAATTGCACTATAGGCCTTCATTTTTAGATTTTGTATAGCAATAAAACTCGTAAGACCGCTGATTCCATTGGACACTTTTGACGAATGTATCCAATCAAAATCTATTTTACAACGTGCGGTTGGGTGAGGTTTTGTTTTGAAATCGTCAAGGCGCTTGTGAAACAACGTATGTTCGCACGTCACACGATGGCATTGCCTCATGTTCATTATGCCACGAGAAACAATATAAAACTTCTTACATACCGTCATACTTCACTAGACAGAATCAATATGGTGTGAAATATTACAAACGCATGTCAAGCGCGACAAGGGTAGAGGTCAATGGTCAACATGGCCGACCTGTCTTCCGATGAAGGCAGACAGGTGCACAAGGACATCGGCTCAGGTGAAAAACGTAAGACTGGCGAGGTATTCACAGTTGACTTTGGCGATATGAAATCAAAAGAAGGAAAGAAGAACTTGCAAGAATCATTTATCAAATTTAAGAAGCAGCGGCAGGTACGTAGGCACATTTTCTCGCATACACGCATGTAAATACAGACGATCGATATCGAAATGAGAATATAGGATTTCATTGCTCCCGTAACACACACATTCTTAACACCAAATCTTAACACATGTGTACCGGCATGACAGTGCATATTTAACCATGGTAGTGAGACTAGGTACAAAGCTGCTGTTCCTTTCATTTGATAAATATTTCAAGTGTTTTTGCTTCAGCGTGCAACTACGTAAACTCTGCTGAATATTTCAATATTTCACTCTTTATCTGAAGGTAGTAACGTTTTACAGTTGAAATTACAAAAAAACTGATACTGATATAGGTTTATTCAAAATTGATTATAATGAAAGTCAACTGATAAGTATTCTTTACAACTAATGATAATTGACATGCTTAAAAATTATATGTATACTGCAGTACAAACACGTAAATTATGATTGATGACAGAAATTCCTGGCTTATTAGTCATTGAAAAATAGGATCGTTGATTAGAAACAAACAAATTTACAGTAATTTACTTATGTTTTTTTTTAAAATAAAGACTAAAGGTCAATGAATGATGAAGTACAGAATTATTTTACTTCTTAAATTTTTCATGAAGAATCAGGCATTGTCTCACTACAAGCTTAAGTATACAAGATTGTTTAATAAAAATGATATTTAGTTATCCATCTGTAATGATTATCACTGATTAGACCAAACCTTACAGATGTAGATGGAGTCACATACAGATAATCAGACAGAAATTACACAACCAACATTTGTATCCTCAAGAGGTAAATTCATTAAAATGCGAAAAGATTGCTTTATTTGATAAGGTAATCTAGTCAAAACTTTGTGTGACATATTGCTTTATTTTTAGAACTTATCTTTTATTTATGTTGATTGGTAATGACTAGACATGTCATGTGGTCAGCAATGAATTGTATGACAGTCCTCTATTGACTGTAGTAATTGATTGAATTAGATATAAACTGACCATTAAGCCAGTTTTACCGGAGTCCCAATGTATTGAATAGTTGATAACCATCTGCATTGATAAGAGGACACAACTAGTGGTCATCTGGCCATATCATAGTAGTAAACAGCAATCTACATCTGATCAAGTGTCAGTCTGGTCACTGACCGCTGCCATCACCTAAACACAAAATGGCTGATCAATATCTCTTAAAGGGACTTACAACTACAATCATTTGGCAAACCTATCAAATTCTAAGCTACTAATGACAGGAGTACAGTAGTTTGAAATTTACCTAATAATGCCACAAAAACCATAGACATATGTATACAAGTCTAAATATTCATATTTTTTCTAGAAAAAAAACTCTGAAGGAATCAAACCAGATCAAAAGGAATTCACTGCAATAATTGCCTTTTACAGTAATGTAATGTCAGTTGTGGATGACAACAACCAAATGAACTTTTCTTACTGGTGTGCCCTGAACTGCATGGATGATTGAGAGATATGAACAAATCATGACACTTGATTGACTACCCATTTCTAGATATTCAGTTTTCTTCACCAGCAATTGCCATTTCAATCTTTTGGCTATTAATGTAAAATCAAATCAACTCTGTGTCTCCCCCAAAAAAACCCAGGAGAACAAGGTGGATGCCATAAACCTTATAAAAGGATTTCTTTTTAGTTCCTTTAGAGTGATTTTGGCAGTTCAGATATATTTGAATCTCTGATACATGCTTACTTGCGGACTTGTGCACAATTGAGAATAAAAAAAATATCTGCAAGTGATGGGAATTTTTTGAGTGATGTTATGTCTGAACTCAACTGAAAAAAACACCAGATCTATTGAAAATTATTGGAAAACAAAACGAAAATACATGCTATATAAATATAATGTCTCCCAATGTAAAAAGTATTTTCACTCCCTACTCCTTTAATTTTATATAAATGTATATGTCTTGATTAAATTGGAGTGAATTTGATAAGTAGGATGATGTAGAAAGTATAATCAGAATATCTATATAAAAGAGTTACATGGCAGATATAAAACCTAGATGAATTATTCCATAAAAGTTGCCTCTGCACTTACTAGTAGTATTCCTGATCTATTTGCTATCTCCTGGAGCTAATAACATGGCAGCATTTCTTTCTTACTGATTCTAATTGAATGAAATCTGGCTTGCATGTCACATAAATACTGATCTTAATGTAAACCGATCGGTATCCTGAAGACAGAACAATCTACATTGATTTTCTTTTTTATCATTTTACCTGACCTAAAAGATTTTTTATTTCAGAAGGTCAACTTCATATTAAATAAATTGATAAAAAGCAAAAATCTATGAGACATTATCTATAAGATAAGGTGAAAATCGATATTCAGATTTCTCAACCAAGAAAATTGAAGTCTTGGAGACAAATGGCATGAAGTCTTGATGGTCTTGTATTAACACTGAACATCCATTATGGTATGCTTTCAGGTTATGACCTAGTCCATTAACCCTGTATGTACTGAGATGTAATGATGATCCATCGATCGCAAAGAAATCACTCAATTTAATGAAAAGTCATATTTCATGCTCTTACATTGCCTAAATATCCGTATTAATGAGATCGTCGCAAGGGGCTTTTGTCTGTTTATACCGTTGCTAAGGTTACCAGAAATATTCCTGACAGTGAAGGTATTGCTGGTCCAGTATCTGTTCATCTCGTTTCCAAGTGACAGGATCACAGCTCGTTTTATTGAACCTTACTTTGCTGAACTTGAAGTGCACAGGAGTTGCAGAACACTGGACATTGTACATGATACCTGTATGCCAGACCGTGAGGAAAACAGGTACTTTGTTTGTGTTGGGAATACTGTGTGTTTACCTTGTATGTGTGGTGGATAAAGTTTCCAATGTGACTGTATTACTGTGTATTAATTTACTATCATTTACAGTACAGAACTTTGATAATGCACTTTAGGTAATAATCACTTTAAAAATGGCGACTCAAGGTTTATATGTCAAAAAAGTTATGGATTTATATGTTACCTTATCTGGTATTTAAAAAAAATCTGAGTGTCTGCCTTAGAAGAAAAAATTAATTTAAAGCTTCAGTCTGAGAAATTAATATTGTGTATGACCTATAAATAATGAAGTAGAAAAATCTAAAAGAAAATTAAAACGATTTAAGATAGATATGTATTTTTGAGTAATGTAGAATTGATCTTAAGCTTATCACTATTCAAAAGTGTGTACAGGTTTAAGAGTCACATGTACTTGAAATTTAATATGATAGTTTAATAATTTTCTTTTATTAAACTGGACTTCTAGCTATAAAGAATGTGATTTGGCAAAAGTTTTGCCTGTTTTTCTGAAGGAATATTTTTTCTTGATTTGACACCATATCTCTGAAAAGATGTCAAATAACCCTGTTTTACTGGGATTAACATTCTAATGAGTTTTGTGATGTTTCTGTGGGTAGTGAGTAGTTGTTGATTGTTATGGAGACATATCTTGACTCACACAGGTTGAGGGTAGACTTCTTTTATAGCTATTTGATGCCTGCACGTACACACAGTTTGATAGTAGACTTCTCTCATAGCTGAATTGATTCCTGCAAACACACACAGGTTGAGGGTAGACTTCTTTTATAGCTAAATTGATGCCTGTTTGTACATACAGGTTGAGGGTAGACTTCTTTTATAGTTAATTGATGCCTGCACGTACACACAGGTTGATAGTAGACTTCTCTCATAGCTGAATTGATTCCTGCAAACACACACAGGTTGAGGGTAGACTTCTTTTATAGCTAAATTGATGCCTGTTTGTACATACAGGTTGAGGGTAGACTTCTTTTATAGCTAATTGATTCCTGCAAACACACACAGGTTGATAGTAGACTTCTCTCATAGCTGAATTGATGCCTGTTTGTACATACAGGTTGAGGGTAGACTTCTTTTATAGCTAATTGATTCCTGCAAACACACACAGGTTGATAGTAGACTTCTCTCATAGCTGAATTGATGCCTGTTTGTACATACAGGTTGAGGGTAGACTTCTTTTATAGCTAATTGATTCCTGCAAACACACACAGGTTGATAGTAGACTTCTCTCATAGGTTTGGTTTTGCTCTTAATTTTACTTGGAGTTAAAATGTATATGAACTCAAATCAGCTGGAGTAAAAACAGAATCTCTTCTTGATATTTTTATTTCTTTCTGTTTGTTTTGTTTTTGATTTTTATCGCCATCAAACAGTTAGAAGAATTTTATCAAGATAACATTTGATACAATTACATGTTTTGAATTGTTAAATCAAATGTAAAAACCACATACATTGTAAACAATGTGAATTTTATATCTATAACAAGGACAGCTTTGCTCTCACCAATTGGAACACTATCTATAGGTGAGACATTTATCATGATTTCGAGACTTGACACTTAGACATTGATGGAAAACAGGGCATGATGATTGAGCACATTCTTCATTTAAACTAAACAGGTCATAGGTCAGACTGACAGAAAAAGGCAAAACCTTAAGAATAGGAACATCTGTTATATATTTTACACTCTAAGAAATAGTTATATTACTATAGTGTTCAGTACTTATATATCATTGTAAATATATAACAAGATTTTTTTCATACACAGAACTTTTACTTTAAAAAAAATGTTTTTACAAAAGTCTGATGTTGAATTGTTTCCCTTACTTTTTAGAAACTTGTATTTATCATATTTAATGTACATGTATATGTATGTATTGAGGTCAGTGGAAGTATGGTCTTGCAGTCACAGTGTTTTTCCTCACAAATAATACTGTCTATATTGTTCTTTGTAAAACAGATACCACAAAATAAAAACGTTCCTTGTTCTTTTTCTGATTTTGTAAAGCACTATAACTTATAATTGGGAATTTGGGACACATGTTTTTTCCTGTAACTTGCCTCATTTGACATCAGACTAGCTACACAGTTATACAGCTGTAACACTAATATCAATGACATCTTTGTTAAAGGGAGCTCGAAGTCTCATTTTGTGATCGAGTTGAAAATCATCATGCAAACATCTCGCGTACCTTAAACATGTTTGTTTCCATTGATTTTTTTCACATCACATGACCAGCATTTATTCTGATGTATAGAACTTCTTCAACATTTTCCTGTGTTTAGTTGTCATGCGGTCTGTGTATGATTTGGAATTTATGACCCGTGGTGTGAGTGTAGAAAACATAGAGTACCATGGTGCTACTTTGTGTAAATAATGTGATAGCACCTATGTTTAAATAAACACTGAAGCCTTCTCAGAACCTAAAGCTTAGATTTCATGTATGAAAGAATGCAGTGTTGTTAATCATGATTTATTGAAATAAATCAGGAGGAGTAACCTAGCAACCTTCCTAATATTTTAGTTTAATAACATTTGTCTATGATGAGAAGGCAACAACAATTTTCTGCCAGTCATCGTCTATAACCATTATTCAAAATCTGGCCATGCTTCCTGGAGATCAGAAATTTGCACCCCTGGAATAGAGTTTAAATCTTATATCTATCTCAAATTCTTCTGTCTGCAGCATCATTGTTGGTTTCAGATGTAAGTAGAAGAATTCGTTCACCACTGAATTGTAATAAAAACTCATATGATTCTAACCCTAGTGGACTCTATGTTCTCTGTATTCCTGGTATATTGTTGACGCATCTTTGGTCAGGTGACTGAAAATTACCACAAGGAGGGAAGTGGGAAGGGGCAGGTATATATAGGTACACAAAGACTTAAGCACCTGTTACATATGTGTACAAGATTTATTGACACTGTTGGCTTGGACACTGCAAACAAAGTGACTGATACTAGCCTCTTGACCAATGGCCAGAACATGCAATGATCCAACTGATTGGAGAGGGTTTATCCCCAAGATCAATATTGGTTTGTTTGTGGTAGGGACTTGGGGCTAACTAGGATGTCATTGGCCACATAATTATGGTGTCTGCTGTTTGCAGAGTGTTGTTTGTTTTACCTGTATAGCCAAGTTAACAAGGTATGGTGGGAGGATATTTACAGATGCTGTCATTGTACTATGTGGACAATGTCGACAGGACCCTGTAGTTTCATACTTTGGGTTTCCTGTTAGAGTAGGACATCTTGAAGCAGGTTTTGATGCCTTGTCATCCATGGAAGCTAAGGTCTGCCCATATTGTTTCACACAGGTGAGGATGTTTTGAGGGCTATCAGTGGTGTAGTGCTTAATGAACCCATTGACTTAGTGTTGTTTTTTCGTAATCCTTAGGTTGAATTGTTCTTGCATATACATGCAATTTAATTAGAACACTGTGTAGTGAGATTTAGTGGTCTGTGTTTCATAGTGAGTTGCAATGCTCTGTAATTTACATGGTAAGCTTCACTATGTTATTTCTAAGTAATATTTCAGTGGTTTGTATACTTTTAAAATTCTGTAATTTACATGATGAGTTTCATTCATCTGTGCTTTACATGGTGAGTTTCATTCATCTGTGCTTTACATGGTGAGTTTCAGTATCTATACTGTACATGGTGAGTTTCAGTATCTATACTGTACATGTTGAGTTTCAGTATCTATACTGTACATAGAAAACTTCAGGGATTTGGTGAACTTCAGTGTGGTCCAAATATAATTAGATTGATATGAAGTTTCACAATATACTGTAAGAAGCCTTTATACAGAAATGTGTTGTTTATATTATATATATTTGTTAAGCAAGTGACTGCTTTAGCCTTAGTCTTACTTCTTGAAAGATTGAGCATATTGAACTCTTTAATTACAAACATTATTTGGACATGAAGTAAGAGAACATGCATGTGAACTTTTTGAAGCTTGTTGCTTATGCTGTGGTATGTGAAATTTGATTTCATTGCATAATTAATAGTCAATGATAAATGTAACTATTCCTTATTATGTTGTGTTCAGTTATGATGTGGTTTAAAACGGATTAAAATTTGGTGTAGAATTCAAGTGTTGATATTCATCTCCGATATCTAAATTTTGACTGAAATATTGACATGTTTCATTTTACAGTAATATCATGAAATAGGCGGGAAATAATGCTCTATCTCTCAAGTCTAGCATTCTGGCTGAGTGCTTCACAATGATTTTGTTGAAAGACATCAGAAAATATTAAAATGTCTGCCACCCTTAGTGGGGTCCCTCATGTATCCTACAGGGACAGTGCTAGCATCTTAATGGGTTTTTTGAGATATACTTTAAAATCCTGTTCACGCATGAGGAGACTCAATTTACACCTGTACTTAATCAGTGGAGCATGATATAGAAGAAGCTAATATTAGGACATGAAAGGCGTAAATGTACTCCAGTCAAGAAATATAGCTTTAGTTTAACAAATTCACTCTTGCGTGGTGAAGAAATTCTTATCATTTTTCAAATGAAATATGGTTTTTGATATATTTTTAAAAATCTATTTAATGATCTGCAATTTTCAATGGCAGGTATATTCTTAAAAACCAATTAGGTATTTCAGCTTTTATAAGAGCAAGAACTTCATGAAAAAAAAAACATTCATGCAAAACTTTGTACTTATCCACTTTCAGTTGACTGATCTAGTATCCAGATTGGTGTTTGTAAAATGTACATGTCACCACACACTTGTGCTGTTCTGGGTACTTACCAAGTTTAAAACACATGCATGAATTTCGATGTTTTCTTGCATGATTGACATGCATGTTTTTTTACTGGATGTAAGTACACCTGTATGTGTGTAAGTCACCATGTCGACGTCTTGACAGACAGGGCTGAGGTGAAACATTAACAGTACTGATATGTTTTTTATCAATAAAATAATCCGACGATTATTATACCTGAAGTACAAAAGTCTTTGCCAGGTATTATATGTACCTGTGACAAAAACACTTTTATGTTTCCAAATATCAATAGACAACTTCCAATGTGAAACTTATGGCCATACAATTTTAATGTGTGTGTTCACGATATTGGGTAGTTCTTTTTTAAGAGATTTTCAATACATTGATTTTTACCCCCACAAAGATTGCTGTGTTTGAGTCTCAATGACAGTATAGTCATTGTCCTCATTCATGTGGAATATCTTTTTAATTTACTGATAGGTTTCCATCGGTATAGATTGTCTTTCTCTGATACTGAGCATTGAACAGGGTCACAGGTCTCCAACCCCAGGCAGATCATACAATGACAAACGGCTTGACAGGGAGAACATTATAAAGAATTCTCTGGAAGTATTGTGTGAGTTTAGGCAGCAGGGACTGCACATGTGGTTATTAGTTTTTGAAATTGAAGATAGAAATTATATCATTGAAGTAATTTTATTTTCAATTTTGTGATGTATCATGCACATTTAACCCCACATGTATCATAATTTCTTTTTTTAACAGATTTATTTGGGTTAACTTTTTTCAAAAATTGTTTGAACAGAAAGAATTTTCCTGGACCTTTTCAGCTTGTAAATGTTTAATTGGAGTTTTGGAGGAAATGTTGGTTCCATTGTGCTATCTGTCATTATTAGAGCTGGACAACAACCTGGGGTCTTTGTCCCCAGGTACAAACATACCGTATATAGATAAATATTGACAGAGTGTTTGGCTCATGGTGTATATGGTACTATGGAATAAGTTGTGTGTTGACATTAGTCAGTCTTTGTTCGGAGATCAGAGTGGACATTGTTCTGAGGATTAAGGCTGATGACATGGCTACTCTGACAAATCATGATTCTGTAACAAAGTCAGCCATTGTATGCCCAGTTGAAAACAGGCTACTTAAAAACTTGACACACATTATCATTACATTCAAAACTAATTCAGTCTCAAAGTCAAAATAATTTCATTGATAGTTTTATGGGCGGTATTTTATTATCAATTATTTGTATAAATATCATTTGTAACTGCATGCTTATCAATATGTATATTTTTGACAGCTTAGCAGTTTGCAATGATTTGGAATATTTAAAAAAACAACCTATACACTGAAGTGTCCTAAAATTGCATTTTTATTGTCATAAATTGTGGACCAGTGTGAATTAAGCAACATATCACTCTAAGCCCATGAAAATTATGTTTAAAGTGTAATATAGTTTTTTTTTTGTTTTTTTTTAGTAATATTTGAATGAACCTTTAGTGTACTCAGCTTAGATTAGTTTCTTACTTACAAGAATTACCTGGCAATGTTTATTTTCAGATATGCTTATCATAAACTGGTCAATTTACTGAGTAAATTACCACAATTATAGAAAAAAAATCTTGCTGCCTTCTCCTTTGTCATGTATTCAAGACATTTGGTATAGTCTAAAGTCTTCTCAAAGTCTAACACAACAGAATATCTCCATAGTGTGAAATAGACATGAAATATCAGGATTCTGTACGTGATCAGTAAACATTATCTGATAGTTATGGAGTATTAGATCATCAAATTGTACATCTGTTATCTAGTTAATCACATACATGTCACTGCTAGTTTAACTGATCAAAAGCTGTCCCTGTCTTTTCATGAAGCCAGTAATGGCTTGTCACTGCCATAACATGTCTATGTATGTTTATATTGTTATAAATGTAGATTTTTCTTGGAAAAGAGGAACCCATTTTGTTCATGTAAACAATGAAAATATGTTCTGTTTTTTAAGTAAAAGTTCATGAGTTGTTAATGTTCAACATAAATGGAAAAGTTTACTGTTAATATTTTTTTCCTGATGCGACATTTGTTTTCATATTTCCCACACTCATTTCTAATTATGTAAATATATATTTATGGCAATGATTTCCATTGTATGTAAAAGAAAAAGACATTTTTATAAGAATGAATGCTGTGTCAATATTAAACATTGAAACGACTGAAATGTACACTTGTACTGTTTTGACTCTGTAACATTTCATTCCTTTTTTTGTAAAATGACATTTTAACTGTGTATGTGTGAAGTTTCATCACTTACAGGGGAAATTATCATATAATCTACAATTTTCACCTGCCTAGCTCTTTCTACATAGGGACAGGCAATTATATCCATATTAGGAAGTAAAATCTGTCCCTGTAGAATCAGTTATACACAAAAGTTGTTAAGGCTGACTAATTTATGAGAAGGGAAAAAAACAAGCTTAAAAGAAATTATGAGATCATGTCTTGTGGGATACCATAAAAAAAATCACTAGATATGTCATTGCCTTTTGGAGTTGTCTGAAGCTTATCAGTGAAATGTTGATAGCCTTTACCTCAATGGTTTGTGTGTGTGAAGGTGATTTTTCTTTGAGGTGTGTCGTTAACAGGGACGAGATGTTTGTAATTTAAACATTGTGAAATTGGCATCAAGCTGTTGCCTTGATAGCCTACACAGTACATTGACAAGGGCCGACTCTGCCCTCTGTCGTGTGCTCATCAGGCAGGTTTTATATTGACGTATGTGAGACATTTAAACTGGTGACACCATCGTCGCACACACACGACCACGCTACAGTCGTTAACTGTGGACGATACGGTGTTGGTTACACATCCTCTGATTTACATTTCAAAATGGGTGTGGCCTCCCAAACACAATGCCAATATACAATGTATGACTGATTGCCGCAGGTTTTTTGTGCCTGTAGTATATTTATATGTTAAGCCAGTCTCGATCTCGATACCATCCCAGACGTCACTGAGGGCAGGAATTTCCATATTGTGTGTGCTATTTACTAAAAGATATGGAGAGATCTGTAAGGAGCTTGAAAGAGCCCTAGAAGGCAGGCTATTTGGGGTTAGTTTGATTTGATCATTTGGTTCACAGCTTCCCACAGGGGAATCAGATAAATTGTGATGAAAAGAATGTGAGTGGAATGTACCTGTGTTTTAATTTCGTTTGGAGCTGTATGTGTAATCAGTTCGTGGTGGCACTCTGTGGAGTAGGGATACAGTGGGCTGGACAGCTGTCACTGAAGAGAAAGTGTGGCGGTTGTTTGGGAGTTGTGGTCAGTTGTCTGCATGATGCTTGGTGGACAATGGAGCTTGCCCATTGATAACACAGGTAGATTTTTTTGGTAATGTGTGTAACAAAGCATTTTTGGCAGACCAGAAATTTATGTGTTGAATCAAATTTGTGTACTTTTTGTGGTTTTTTTTATCTGTTGTTATCATTCTATAGATATAAATGAGTAGTTGTCATATATTTAGTCTCTTAGCAGTTTGTATACTTGTTGAAAAGTGGATCTAAAATGTTTATTCTTTTGTGGATTAAGTAAGATTTTTACATACACTTTTAACCAGTTGTATATCCACTAGCTAGTTGTTTATCTACTCACTAGTGGACAATTTTTCCACTATAGGTATTACCTTAGTTAATCTTACTCATCAAAGTGTTCAGGATTTCTTTCTCCCATTGGCAGTGAATGGTTTCACTTTCAGTTTCTACATACATGGCTAATACTTCATTTCTCTGGCACTTTGGCCTGAAGATTGTGGGGTCAATTGTAATTAAGTAGAGCCAGTACTAATACAGGTAAGCTTACCAGATTTGTCTGTTTATTACTACCACTCAGGCTTGTCAATGATTGGCTGTGACTTATTCAGCATTATTCAGTTTCGCGACAAAAAGTATCATCTCCTTTCAGATTTCTATTGGTTCAGTATGTAGGGTGTATACGTATATTAGGGTGTAGTTTGTGTGATCATTATTAAAGAACTTGATATGAAATATGTCACTTGAGGAAAGAAATGAGACAGGCACGATAAGTCTATAATATATTGCAGGACATAGAATTATGGACTGAGATAAAGACAGTTCCTCAGAACCTTTGTGTGTCTTCATCCACTCAAACTTTGACTATCATTGGTAATTGAGTCAGAATTATTTACCCAGATATCACAAGAAATTTGTAGTACATTCAGGTTTTGCTGAAAGGTTGATGAGGCGTGCAGTAGCTGAAAAGACGCTGACCTCTTTTGCCCTAGGCGGGAGGCTTATACTTTTGTACACATGGTGATAGCCTGATCGAAGTTACGGCTGTTACTTTCCCGTCTTGTATGCAAGTTGTTATGCATGACTAAAATTTCCTACAAATCAAATGAAAGTTGTCCTGTGTAAATGATCCAATGCTAGACTTGTGATCTGAGCCAACAGATGCTGTAAATGGCGGACATTTTATCACAGGATTTCTGGTAGGGGACAACCTTCTACTGTAATACTGGATAAAAGAAGACAATATTGTCACTCTTATCTTGAATTGGTACATTCTTTAGATGTTTAAAGTAATTCAGATTTAGAATCCTATTTACTGTGAATGGAATAAATCTCTGTTTATAATCTGGCCTTGTGATAGTTTCTGCTCGACTGCACTTTAATTTGATATAGTCAGTGTAAAGGCTGGTAACACTGCAGCCAGGAGCTCTTCCTCTCTAGTTAATAAAAAGTTCATATTGCTTTGGAAAATCCAGAATGTAGGCAGCTCAAGACCTCATAATCACTCAGGGATGATAATTCATTGTCATGAAATTTCATTCTGATGGGTCAAATTTTGCACAGATATCTATCTCCTGCTTGATGTCAGACTGATTATTATGTTTTCCTGGTACACATATTTTTCAGTGCTGAAAGTTTTGTGAAGCAAAATAAATTTTTATTGTGACATATTTAACTAATATTTCCTTCAAAATTTCAAGAATAAGTCTTTTTTTTTTTATCTATTTCATGTATATTCTCCTTAAGTATACATTAAGTACATTAATTATAAGCATAATGTATAAATAGTGTACATTGATGGCTATCTATCATTGTTGCATGCTTGCCATTCATCACGTCTTCTGTTGTGTGTGAAACTATAACAGCTTTTGATGTAGCACTTGCAAAATCACAAAGGGACTCCACCCTTTTAATGATGTATATGTACTGTACAATTTGGAATGGTCAACTGGATGGATCAGCTGCTGGACATCAGTGAAAGATCTGGATTCTACCACACATTTGCCACACTTTTAGAGATTTGCACTTTGCGAACTTCATTGGCATCTTACCTAACAGCATTAGACTTGTACCTGCATTTTCTAATACTGTCAGGTAAAGATGTCAGCTGATTTTGCACTAACGTCAATTTCATCATCAGTTTCATCCCACAGGATTGCTATAAAATGTCTTCGCCTTCAGGCTTTGACCTTTGGCCTGTGACCTACGCTGGAGTCTGAGGAAGCATTATATCACTATGATTGATGTGATGAAATTTTACCATCAATGTACATATTTATGTGTTTAAGTGACATTATTTTGTGTTTGAAACTGGATGTTAATTTTCATAATAATTTGAAATTCAAAGGTTTGTATTTTAGATGAATTGGTCATTACTACAATCATGTACAACATGGGCTTGAAATTTGTGTTGTGTCGAAAAATGACGAAGTCCTTTACCTGACAGTATTATAATGTCATCTTAAAAATAATTTCAGTAGTAGGAAATGTAGCAGGATAATTGTAAAATCTGTACAGGTGTGATAGAAGGAGTTAAATACAGGTTTGATGAGAGAATGTATGGTACATGAGTGATGGGAAATGTATTTACAGGTATAATGAGACAGGGTTTATACAGGTATGGTGGAAGGGTTTTAAACAGGAATGATGGGAGGGGTTTATACAGGTATGATGAGTGGGGTTTATACAGGTATGATGGGAGGGGTTTATACAGGTATGATGAGTGGGGTTTATACAGGTATGATGGGAGGGGTTTATACAGGTTTGATGGGAGGGGGTTTATACAGGTATGATGGGAGGGGTATATACAGGTATGATGGGAGGGGTTTATACAAGTATGATGGGAGGGAGTTTATACAGGTATCATGAGAGGGGTTTATACAGGTATGATGGGAGGGGTTTATACAAGTATGATGGGAGGGGTTTATACAGGTATGATGGGAGATGGTTTATACAGGTATGATGGGAGGGGTTTATACAGATATGGTGGAAGGGGGTTTATACAGGTATGATGGGAAGGGATTTATACAGGTATGATGGGAAGGGGTTTATACAGGTATGGTGGTAGGAGGTTTATACAGGTATGGCTTGAGGGGGTTTTATACAGGTAATGTGGGAGGGGTTTATACAGGTATGATAGGAGGGGGTTTATACAGGTATGATGGGAGGGGGTTCATACAGGTTTGATGGGACAGGGTTTATAGAGGTTTGATGGAAGGGGGTTTATACAGGTATGATGGGAGGGGGTTTATACAGGTATGATGGGAAGGGACTTATACAGGTATGATGGGAGGGGTTTTTTACAGGTATGGTTGGAGGGGTTTATACCGGTATGATAGGAGGGGGTTTATACAGGTATGATGAGGGGTTTATACGTGTATGATGGGAAGGGGTTTATATAGGTATGGTGGGAGGAGTTTATACAGGTATGATGGGAGGGGTTTATACAGGTAATGTGGGAGGGGGTTTATACAGGTATGATGAGGAGTTTATACATGTATGATGGGAAGGGGTTTATATAGGTATGGTGGGAGGGGTGTATACAGGTATGATGGGAGGGGTTTATACAGGTAATGTGGGAGGAGGTTTATACAGGTAAGATTGGAAGAGGCTTGTACAGGTATGATGGGAGGAGGTTTATACAGGTATGATGGGAGGAGGTTTATACAGGTATAATGGGAGGGGTTTATATAGGTATGATAGGAGGGGGTTATACAGATATGATGGGAGGGGATTTATACAGGTATGATATAAGGGGGTTTATATAGGTAAGATGGGAGAGGGTTTATACAGGTAAGATTGGAGGAGGTTTGTACAGGTATGATGGAAGGGGGTTTATACATGTATGATGGGAGGGGTTTATACTGGCATGATGACACAGGGTTTATAGAGGTATGATTGGAGGTGTTTATATAGGTATGATGGGAGGGGGTTTGTACAGGTATGATGGGAGGGGTTTATACAGGTGTGAAGGGAGGGGGTTTATACAGTTATGATGTGAGGGTGTTAATACAGGTATGATGGGAGGGGTTTTATACAGGTATGATGGGAGGGGTTTATACAGGTATGATGGGAGGGGGTTTATACAGGTATAATGAGAGGGGGTTTATACAGGTATGATGGGAGGGGGTTTATACAGGTATGGTGGGAGGGGTTTATAAAGGTATGTTGGGAGGGATTTATATAGGTATGATGGGAGGGAGTTCATACAGGTATGGTGGGAGGGGTGTATACAGGTATGATGGGAGGGGTTTATACAGGTAATATGGGAGGAGGTTTATACAGGTAAGATTGGAAGAGGCTTGTACAGGTATGATGGGAGGGGGTTTATACAGTTGTGATAGGAGGGGCTTTATACAGGTATGATGGGAGAGGGTTTATACAGGTATGGTGGGAGGGGGTTTATAGAGGTATCATGGGAGGGGGTTTATACAGGTAAGATTGGAGGAGGCTTGTACAGGTATGATGGGAGGAGGTTTATACAGGTGTGATGGGAGGAGGTTTATACAGGTATAATGGGAGGGGTTTATATAGGTATGAAAGGAGGGGGTTATACAGATATGATGGGAGGGGATTTATACAGGTATGATATGAGGGGGTTTATATAGGTAAGATGGGAGAGGGTTTATACAGGTAAGATTGGAGGAGGTTTGTACAGGTATGATGGAAGGGGGTTTATACATGTATGATGGGAGGGGTTTATACTGGTATGATGACACAGGGTTTATAGAGGTATGATGGGAGGTGTTTATATAGGTATGATGGGAGGGGGTTTGTACAGGTATGATGGGAGGGGCTTATACAGGTGTGATGGGAGGGGGTTTATACAGGTATGATGGGAGGGGGTTAATACAGGTATGATGGGAGGGGTTTTATACAGGTATGATGGGAGGGGTTTATACAGGTATGATGGGAGGGGGTTTATACAGGTATAATGAGAGGGGGTTTATACAGGTATGATGGGAGGGGGTTTATACAGGTATGGTGGGAGGGGTTTATAAAGGTATGATGGGAGGGGTTTATATAGGTATGATGGGAGGGAGTTCATACAGGTATGGTGGGAGGGGTGTATACAGGTATGATGGGAGGGGTTTAAATAGGTATGATTTAAGTGAGTATCTTGGCACAAATGTGATTTTGTTTGATGATAATTTTCTAGCTTTCATAGTTTACAATGTATTCATTTTTCATAGTTATTCAACAATAAGGAAATAATCTTTTTAGTTTGATGTTGATATGCTTTAGATATTGTCCACCATATTTTTCAAAAACATGTACATGTGAAGTATTCTCTCAGACATACATCTTTTGACAGTCTCAGGTCGTTACAGGACTAATCTCTGTCAAAGTGTTTTAAAGTTTCCTCTGAAATTCCTCAATCTAATTATAATCAACAGCTTTTGTTTTTTTAGTGTATGTGGACATATAAAGAGAATTTTTTATGGGCATTGTGGTAATATTTCCCAGGAAATAATTTTTAATGCATACTATTCAGAAGACATCAAAGTTAATTGTAATCCCTTCAGGGCTCTCTCTCAATATGCCTTTGTCAAAATTACATCAAATATTCCACGTGACGGTTATGGATCCCTTTCAGATGGGGTTTTGTATATGGATAATTTGCAATTCATTCTGACCTGATACATTATATATGACATTGATGGCTACAGGAGATCAGACAGTCACACAGGAATGATCATCCCTTACGTCTTGGTAAGCCAGCTATCTGATTAATACTCTTAGGCCTGTCATCTAGTCCGGATTTTATCACCAGTATTCTGTGGTTAATTGATCCACTCTTTATCAAATAACTTTTTCGTTACTAGCCATTATTTGAGGTGTCTAACCCTTTGTTTGAACTATGTAGATACTTTTAGTATAGCTTTGTGTTCTGTATTAGTAAGTAGGTATTTTTGTTTTTGCATTCGCATGGAGTCATAAATGATTTTTGTAATATTTGATGTTGAATGTAACATTTAAAACATAAAATAACACAAAGATTTTTGATAGTGTATTCAGTCTACAACACTTTCAATAAGGTATTTGTAAAATTGATGTTATTTAACAAAGGTGATAGTGTATTCAGTCTACAACACTTTCAATAAGGTATTTGTAAAATTGATGTTATTTAACAAAGGAAAGATAAATTAGGACTGATAACATGTAGATTGGGGGACAAAATTCACTAATACATATAACTTAACACTGTTTACCACTACACAGATACTGTTACTTGTTTACCACTACACTGATACTGTTACTTGTTTACCACTACACAGATACTGTTACTTGTTTACCACTACACTGATACTGTTACTTGTTTACCACTACACTGATACTATTACTTGTTTACCACTACACAGATACTGTTACTTGTTTACCACTACACTGATACTATTACTTGTTTACCACTACACAGATACTGTTACTTGTTTACCACTACACTGATACTGTTACTTGTTTACCACTACACTGATACTGTTTCTGGCTTACCACTACACTAATACTGTTACTGGTTCACCATTACACTGATACTGTTACTGGTTCACCACTACACTGATACTGTTACTGGTTCACCATTACACTGATACTGTTACTGGTTCACCACTACACTGATACTGTTTCTGGTTTACCACTACACTGATACTGTTACTGGTTTACCACTACACTGATACTGTTACTTGTTTACCACTACACTGATACTGTTACTGGTTCACCGCTACACTGATACTGTTACTGGTTTACCACTACACTGATACTGTTACTTGTTTACCACTACACTGATACTGTTACTGGTTTACCACTACACTGATACTGTTACTTGTTTACCACTACACTGATACTGTTTCTGGCTTACCACTACACTGATACTGTTACTGGTTCACCACTACACTGATACTGTTTCTGGTTTACCACTACACTGATACTGTTACTTGTTTACCACTACACTGATACTGTTTCTGGTTTACCACTACACTGATACTGTTACTGGTTTACCACTACACTGATACTGTTACTGGTTCACCACTACACTGATACTGTTACTGGTTCACCACTACACTGATACTGTTTCTGGTTTACCACTACACTTATACTTACTGGTTTACCACTACACTGATACTGTTACTGGTTTACCACTAAACTGATACTGTTACTGGTTTACCACTACACTGATACTGTTACTGGTTTACCACTATACTGATACTGTTACTGGTTTACCACTACACTGATACTGTTTCTGGCTTACCACTACACTGATACTGTTACTGGTTCACTACTACACTGATACTGTTTCTGGTTTACCACTACACTGATACTTACTGGTTTACCACTACACTGATACTGTTACTGGTTTACCACTACACTGATACTGTTACTGGTTTACCACTACACTGATACTGTTACTGGTTCACCACTACACAGATACTGTTACTGGTTCACCATTACACTGATACTGTTACTGGTTCACCACTACACTGATACTGTTACTTGTTTACCACTACACTGATACTGTTTCTGGCTTACCACTACACTGATACTGTTACTGGTTCACCACTACACAGATACTGTTACTGGTTCACCATTACACTGATACTGTTACTGGTTTACCACTACACTGATACTGTTACTGGTTTACCACTACACAGATACTGTTACTTGTTTACCACTACACTGATACTGTTACTTGTTTACCACTACACTGATACTGTTACTGGTTCACCATTACACTGATACTGTTACTGGTTCACCACTACACAGATACTGTTACTGGTTCACCACTACACTGATACTGTTACTTGTTTACCACTACACTGATACTGTTTCTGGCTTACCACTACACTGATACTGTTACTGGTTTACCACTACACTGATACTGTTACTGGTTTACCACTACACTGATACTGTTACTGGTTTACCACTACACTGATACTGTTACTGGTTCACCACTACACTGATACTGTTACTGGTTTACCACTACACTGATACTGTTGCTTGTTTACCACTACACTGATACTGTTTCTGGCTTACCACTACACTGATACTGTTACTGGTTTACCACTACACTGATACTGTTACTTGTTTACCACTACACTGATACTGTTACTGGCTTACCACTACACTGATACTGTTACTTGTTTACCACTACACTGATACTGTTACTGGTTCACCACTACACTGATACTGTTACTTGTTTACCACTACACTGATACTGTTACTGGCTTACCACTACACTGATACTGTTACTTGTTTACCACTACACTGATACTGTTACTGGTTCACCACTACACTGATACTGTTACTGGTTTACCACTACACCGATACTGTGACTTGTTTACCACTACACTGATACTGTTACTAGTTTACCACTACACTAATACTGTTACTGGTTTACCACTACACTGATACTGTTACTGGTTTACCACTACACTGATACTGTTACTGGTTTACCACTACACAGATACTGTGACTTGTTTACCACTATACTGATACTGTTACTGGTTTAGCACTATACTGATACTGTTACTGGTTTACCACTATACTGATACTGTTACTTGTTCACCACTACACTGATACTGTTACTTGTTTACCACTACACTGATACTGTAACTGGTTCACCACTACACTGATACTGTTACTTGTTTACCACTACACTGATACTGTTACTGGTTCACCACTACACTGATACTGTTACTGGTTTACCACTACACTGATACTGTTACTGGTTCACCACTACACAGATACTGTTACTGGTTCACCACTACACTGATACTGTTACTGGTTTACCACTACACTGATACTGTTACTGGTTCACCACTACACTGATACTGTTACTGGTTCACCACTACACTGATACTGTTTCTGGTTTACCACTACACTGATACTTACTGGTTCACCACTACACTGATACTGTTACTGGTTCACCACTACACTGATACTGTTACTGGTTCACCACTACACAGATACTGTTACTGGTTCACCATTACACTGATACTGTTACTGGTTTACCACTACACTGATACTGTTACTGGTTTACCACTACACAGATACTGTTACTGGTTCACCACTACACTGATACTGTTACTGGTTTACCACTACACCGATACTGTTACTTGTTTACCACTACACTGATACTGTTACTAGTTTACCACTACACTAATACTGTTACTGGTTTACCACTACACTGATACTGTTACTGGTTTACCACTACACTGATACTGTTACTGGTTTACCACTACACCGATACTGTGACTTGTTTACCACTATACTGATACTGTTACTGGTTTAGCACTATACTGATACTGTTACTGGTTTACCACTATACTGATACTGTTACTGGTTCACCACTACACTGATACTGTTACTGGTTCACCACTACACGGATACTGTTACTTGTTTACCACTACACTGATACTGTTACTGGTTCACCACTACACTGATACTGTTACTGGTTCACCACTACACTGATACTGTTACTGGTTTACCACTACACTGATACTGTTACTTGTTCACCACTACACTGATACTGTTACTTGTTTACCACTACACTGATACTGTAACTGGTTCACCACTACACTGATACTGTTACTTGTTTACCACTACACTGATACTGTTACTGGTTCACCACTACACTGATACTGTTACTGGTTTACCACTACACTGATACTGTTACTGGTTCACCACTACACTGATACTGTTACTGGTTCACCACTACACTGATACTGTTTCTGGTTTACCACTACACTGATACTTACTGGTTTACCACTACACTGATACTGTTACTGGTTCACCACTACACTGATACTGTTACTGGTTTATTTTACACTGATTCAGGAAATCAAAATTGAACTTAATTTTTGTTTGTTTTTTTGTTTGTTTGTATTTTTGCTTTGCCTGGTAGAATGAACAGAAATTGATATTTTATTGTAAAAATGTGCCATAATGTTGGATATAGGTCTGACTGGTAACTAATTTTGAAAAGAAGGAAATAAAGAGGTTTTGCCAAGCCCTGTATAGGGAAAGTTTTACTGGGTACCAACAGCTATATTTGGATGGAAAAGTCAGGAATAAAAGTCAAAATCAATAATAACCAGATAAGGAGTATGTTACTAGGAAACCAACATGTGAAGATATAGACATATTGTCTTCATATGTAATGTGCCCTGAATTTGTCAATATCAGCTGGGGAATTTTTTGTCAGACCTATCTTTTGATAGTTGGTTTTGTCAGACCTATCTTTTGATAGTTGGTTTTGTCAGACCTATCTTTTGATAGTTGGTTTGATCAGACCTACCTTTTGATAGTTGGTTTGATCAGACCTGTCTTTTGAAAGTTGGTTTTATCAGACCTATCTTTTGATAGTTGGTTTTATCAGACCTATCTTTTGATAGTTGGTTTTGTCAGAGCTATCTTTTGATAGTGGGTTTTGTCAGACCTATCTTTTGATAGTTGGTTTTATCAGACCTATCTTTTGATAGTTGGTTTTATCAGACCTATCTTTTGATAGTTGGTTTTGGCAGACCTATCTTTTGATAGTGGGTTTTATCAGACCTATCTTTTGATAGTTGGTTTTATCAGACCTATCTTTTGATAGTTGGTTTTATCAGACCTATCTTTTGATAGTTGGTTTTATCAGACCTATCTTTTGATAGTTGGTTTTGGCAGACCTATCTTTTGATAATTGGTTTCAGATTATTTTCACAGTGATCATTATTACTGCCTTATGTGATGCAATAAAGCTTACAATATGGATTCATTAAGGATATGATATATCATCACAAGAATATATATATTTGCTTTGTCACAGGTATATGTATAGGTGTCACACAAATATATGTACTTAAGTCACATATTCAAATATGTAGATTTGACATACCTTGAACATTAAACTTAGACTTTCTCAAATTTACTGAAATAAGAATACTTGCATGATGAGTGTTCATTTTCATGCTAATTAAAAAGAGATATTCATAACTAGTATTTAGAATTGTTTATATTATGGTAATGTGGAAAAATATAATGTTCAATGAATTTGGATTAGTAAAATGTTGAAGTAAAATAAGTGTTGCTTGGGATTAGTTTGGTAAGCACTTTTATATATTTGTAGGTAAGGTGTTTAGGATGACAGTTTGCAGTTTAAGGCCTTTATTGTAGAGGGTACAAGGTAGAGGCTGTCTAGGTATATTTATACACTGAAGACGATATTGTCCATTGAATGGGTGGGGTTGTTGGTAACAGGCTGGGACTGCATGATCAAGTTTTTAGCTGGGTCAAGTTCGTGAAATAGTGAATGGGACATTTTAAGCAAAGCACGTAAATAAATTAGTTCTATTGTTCAGATGTACAGCTTAGCAAAGTTAGTGTCTTTCAAAGTTTTATGATTCAGTTATTGTATTAAAGTTCTTTTTTTGCTGAATGATGTAAACTGATTTTAAAAGTTTAAGGTTCTTGATGACAATCAGTGTAGATTGGTAAGTGGGGACACTGGATGTACATACAGCAGGTGTACTGTCATTACTTTAGGATTTTCTTTGTGTGGAATCTTGATTGTGACCATGAGTAGCAGCTTGGCCCAAGGTTGTACAATCCCATAAATCATGATTATTAAAATGACATAGATAAGGATAGGCCTATAGAGTTTGATCTGTTGGGGAACTCCTGGGGAATTGGGATCACAGTCTGTGTTATTTAGAATTATTAGGAATTAATGATAAACATTATTGGAATGAAGGTGAAGTAGACTTGGAATAAAGAGAAGGGAGTTGGGTAGTCCATTTAGATAATGATTTTTTTCTTATTTTGTGGGAGATAGTTATACATACTTTCAATTTGTTGGTTAAATTACCTTTTTCATATGTATGTTAGTGTATTTATACTTAGTATGCAAGTATATAAATTTAGTTCGAAACCAAATTTTACAAAATGCTGGTAAGCATGCTAACCAGACATTGATGGACAAGGGAGATTTACTGACATTATCTGGCCTGATTTCTTGGTAAAGATATAGAGAACCCTAGACCAGAAAGATCCTGTTCTTCGTTTCTAACTGTGTAATGGCAGCCACACATACTTAACTCAGCTTGTCTTATCTCAGAGCAAACGAAGGATTTCGATCAAAGTAAATACAAGTTTCAATTTAACCTGTACATAGTCACAGCACAATCACCAAATGAAGGGGTTTTATCTTTATGTGTGTGCTTAGCTGTCAGGACTCATACCACCTATCCCCTTGAGAGCGTAGAACAATTTTACTCTTTGTCACTCTCCTAACTTCAGCTGATATGTGTAAGAAATACCAAATTCACACATTGTTGTCATATTACTTAAAGTATAATGTGTCACATACACTGTATCTGTTCCCTGTAGGGTAATATTTAACTGTATGTTATGCTGGTGAATTACTGTCAGGATGTATGTCTGAAAACTTTTTTTAAGCCTCTAGATGTATCATATAAAGTACTATGTTAATGTGATTATTGCTATAACTTATCATGTATTTATCTATATATACAAGATGAGGTATCAATCAGTTCCTCTTCTGCCTCTCTAGGTTAGGTGAAGGGAATACATTATTCGTACGCCTTTTGTAGAATCAGAATGCTAGATGAAAAATAGTGCTGAATAAATCACAACAAAACATGTTATTTATTATAAAACAAATTTTAAGGAGTTTGATTGTATTCAATATGACTCTCTTTCTTTGTTTTTATGAAGATTTCAAATCATATTGAATTAAAGTCAATATGCATATTTGGAATCCTTATTACATTTGATAAAGGTTGTATTTATTTTAGTCCGAACAATGTGTTTTGCTTTTAAAGATTTTGTGTCATAACTTAAGTCAGCAAGAATTGTAAGAAGGAGTTTCTGTTCTTAAGATATTTCTGTATTCTTTTAGCAGCCATAAGATATTTCTGTATTTTTTTAGCAGCCTTAAGATATTTCTGTATTCTTTTAGCAGCCTTAAGATATTTCTGTATTCTTTTAGCAGCCTTAAGATATTTCTGTATTCTTTTAGCAGCCTTAAGATATTTCTGTACTCCAGGAATGCCTAAAGATATTTCTGTACTCCAGGAATGCCTTAAGATATTTCTGTACTCCAGGAATGCCTTAAAATACTTCTGCATTAATTCTCCCATGTGTCATGTGATACTGGACAGCCTTGCTGATCTGTTGTTAATTGACAAGATCACTCTGCTGATTCAGAGTCCAAACAACTCAGCTCTACAATTAGGATTTCATCTGCTGGACATCATCATCAATAGGAGGAAGGAATTGCCTTATATATATAGTCTATCTGTGTTTGTTCAATGTCATGTATATTATATAGTGATGCATGATGGTGTTAAGAATACTTTTATCTGTCCATATGTGTGTGTGTTAAAAATGTCATTTATATTCTGATAAAAGGAATGGACGTTATGTCCATCTGTTGGTTTAGTATCATGTCAATAAATGTTACATGTCTCAGAGCTATTTTATATAGGTACTAACTTAAAGACACCTGTCATGTCAGTAACCTCATTTAGAAATGATGAGGCAGCTGTCTTGTCAGTAACTTCATTTAGAAATGATAAGACAGCTGTCTTGTCAGTAACTTCATTTAGATATGATGAGACAGCTGTCTTGTCAGTAACTTCATTTAGAAATGATGAGACACCTTTCTTGTCAGTAACCTCATTTAGAAATGATGAGACAGCTGTCATGTCAGTAACCTCATTTAGAAATGATGAGACAGCTGTCTTGTCAGTAACTTCATTTAGAAATGATAAGACACCTGTCTTGTCAGTAACTACATTTAGATATGATGAGACAGCTGTCTTGTCAGTAACTTCATTTAGAAATGATAAGACACCTATCTTGTCAGTAACTACATTTAGAAATGATGAGGCAGCTGTCTTGTCAGTAACTTTTAGAAATGATAAGACAGCTGTCTTGTCAGTAACTACATTTAGAAATGATGAGACAGCTGTTTTGTCAGTAACTTCATTTAGAAATGATAAGACACCTGTCTTGTCAGTAACTACATTTAGAAATGATGAGACAGCTGTCTTGTCAGTAACTTCATTTAGAAATGATAATACACCTGTCTTGTCAGTAACTTCATTTAGAAATGATAAGACAGCTGTCATGTCAGTAACTTCATTTAGAAATGATAAGACACCTGTCTTGTCAGTAACTACATTTAGAAATGATGAGAAAGCTGTCTTGTCAGTAACTTCATTTAGAAATGATAAGACAGCTGTCTTGTCAGTAACTTCATTTAGAAATGATAAGACAGCTGTCTTGTCAGTAACTACATTTAGAAATGATGAGACAGCTGTCTTGTCAGTAACTTCATTTAGAAATGATAAGACAGTTGTTTGTCAGTAACTACATTTAGAAATGATGAGACAGCTGTCTTGTCAGTAACTTCATTTAGAAATGATAAGACAGCTGTCATGTCAGTAACTTCATTTAGAAATGATAAGACAGCTGTCATGTCAGTAACTTCATTTAGAAATGATGAGACAGCTGTCTTGTCAGTAACTTCATTTAGAAATGATAAGACAGCTGTCAGTGATATAGCTAAGTTGTATATCATAACACTATTGATAAGACATGTTTGGGTCCCTAAACTACATATGACACTAATGGTAATAAGACAGCTGTTGTGAGCTGTAGAACTGATGTAAAAATGTAACGTGGCAATATGTTGTATGTCATCTAATATACATATATATATATATATATATAAAAGTGTGTATTAACATATGAATTTGTTTATGATTAAATTATGAGAAATCTTCTCTATACTAACCACCGCTCACAATAGACAGGTTATAGTATTTGTATATCTGTTACATGAGCTTGAAATGCATAGAGTTAAGATAGCTGGACTATGCTTTTTTTGAAGTGGCTAATTTACAAAGCTTTCTATACTTTAAAGTAAAATATATTTGAAGGGAATCATTTTTTGTATTATTTCTATATCTGTCAAAACCAGTGATTAATACATGCATTTTCTTGAATTGTTTTTTACTGTTTTGATGAAATAATGAATTTTCTTTTTTTTTCACAGACAAAAATACTAGATGAAACCTAACACATATTCATGACAGTAAGTGTGACCATCATGTCAACTGACCACAGTGTGGACTGACCACCATGATAACAGAAGACTGCATCGACTGGCCACAGTGATGAATATCCTGTACCTCGATCATATATATATTACAACAATCCCAGAAAATTCTTTCCTGTTTGCTTTGGATGTGATTATATCTATGAATTAGAAAAGAAATTGTTAACAGATAAATGAAACCTTATCTAGAGGGCATTAATTGTTTATTGAAACAATAAATTAAAAAGGGATAATATTTTGGTAGTCAAGGAGCCAAGTCAACAAGAGTCATTGTTTTGAAAGTGAAAGACCGAGGAAAAAGGGTATTATGTTGTCTAGTTAAAATTTGTTTGGTTTAGATATATCTAGTTAAACTTTGTTTGGTTTTGATATATCTGGTTAAGATTTGTCTAGTTAAGATATATCTGGTTAAGATTTGTCTAGTTAAGATATATCTGGTTAAAACTTGTTTGGGTATATACATCTAGTTAAAATTTGTTTGGTTTAGATATATCTAGTTAAACTTTGTTTGGTTTTGATATATCTGGTTAAGATTTGTCTAGTTAAGATATATCTGGTTAAGATTTGTCTAGTTAAGATATATCTTGTTAAAATTTGTTTGGGTATATACATCTAGTTAAAATTTGTTTGGTTTAGATATATATGGTTAAAATTTGTTTGGTTTAGATATATATCTGGTTAAAATTTGTTTGGTTTGATATATATCTGGTTAAAATTTGTTTAGTTTAGATATAGATGGTTAAAATTTGTTTGGTTTAGATATAGATGGTTAAACTTGCCAAACTTCAGGTCAATATTAATCATTGATGAAGTTTGACTATCCTCAGGTATGTATAAGTCAAGACAGGTAAGTGTCTTTTTTAATATTCAACTGGGGAAAGTTCTTGTTAGAAATTATATGAATACAACTGGGGAAAGACGATACGAATATTTATGTCTTAATTCATGTAAATCAATTGAATGGACAGCTACAATTGTGGACTACTGTGTTTATTTTGGATTTGATATTGTTATTGTTTGTACTTGAAAAATAAAAAAAAATCATGAAGTGATGAAATGAACATAATGCTTTTGTGTTTTGTTGCATAATGTTGGACATATACAGAGTTTGTACGACATAGTTATATAGCTCATATCTAACCTGTGATATGAAACAATACCCAAGACAGGTGTTTTGACTCCAAACATTCACCACCAAACACAATTATTTCCTGGTAGATATTTCATGCATTCGTTATGCAGAGTTATCTGCTCTTCTGAACATTATTAATTGTTAGATCATTAAGTTTTGTGAGAAAACTACATTGTTTTCATGTTGTACAAACAAACACCTGCTCACAAGAACAGATAACTCTGCATTACAAAAAGATGAAATACATCATTCAAAATATTCTATACCCAAATAGGATGAAGGTCCTGAACAGCAGCATTTCAATTTAATGTTTTTCTTGTCTGATCCATTAACATGACAGCTGGTGGTTAACAGGCTATGAGGTATGATTTGGTTTATAACTAACACTTTAGTTTCACGAGGCAAAATTTAACTAAGTCATTTAATTAGGGACTCTGTTGGTCTTGATAAAGGGACAATATAAATTTAAACTGCAATAAGGCCAAGACTGGAACGCAATAAGCCACTGGTAAGCTATTGCTTTTCAGAAGAACTAATGATTATCATGCCTGTGCCTGCTAACTTTGTACCACAGGTTAACTATCAAACCCTGAAGTTATTGCAGTAGATACAGTAGACATTAAGGCTATAACATACCTTTTTCACTCGCAGCCATTTCACCAAAGAAGTTCTCAGTTGGGAACAAAAAACCTTCTCAGAAATATGACCTTTAACACCTAGTATATAGTTAAGGGAATATGTGCTTTATCAAAACAGTAATTTTTCTACAAAACAAATATGGCCATTCATTCTTATAAAAATATTGATCAGTTCTTATGAAATATCTGTCAGTTCATAAGAAATATCTGTCAGTTCATATGAAATATCTGTCAGTTCATATGAAATATCTGTCAATTTCTATCAAAATACCTGTATGCATTAATTCCTATGAAAATGTTCATTAATTATGAAAATATTAACATATTTTTTGCAACACAATCTCACACTTTACCTAGGGAGATTTCATGTTGAAAAAAAATGATTAAAATGTGTTCATATACTCTCCATTAAAGAAATAAAATTTGTAAATGACATCTTTTGGGTTGTTCATTCAAATTAAATCATCAGATCTTGGAATGTAAGAATACATAGCTTAGCGAATTTGCTTGTTGAAATAACAAAATAAGGGGTTCAAAATCAGGAGTCAATAGGGAGGGTTGACAGATATGCATTATTCCTTGCAAAACAAATAGTATTGCTAACTTGTATAGAAATATCACCATACTGAATGCCGTAAAATCATTGTTATTTGTTTGGATTTATTTTCATTGATTTCTGTGGTCCTCATAATCTCCAAATTGATGCATCCCCAAGTTGTTAATATAACTGGATAGCTGTAGTTAACGGTGTCAAGTGAGCCCCTAGATGCATCTTACATAACGACTTTCTCAACAAAACAAATATCATTGTCAGTTCTGAAAAAAAAAAAAAAAAAGA
Organism: Ylistrum balloti; assembly: GCF_031769215.1. Lineage (NCBI taxonomy): Eukaryota > Metazoa > Mollusca > Bivalvia > Pectinida > Pectinidae > Ylistrum > Ylistrum balloti. The sequence goes on along the minus strand of NW_026782895.1, from coordinate 52,393 downwards.
AACAGAAGAATGATTTTCACTTTTCAAGTAGTATGATTTTCATGGTCAATTAGTTTTAAGAATGATATTAATTATATGACCTTCCATATCAAGAATGTATGCTACAAGAGTGGAGGAACACATCCCCATCTATTACCTTTATAATTAAACTAATTGTCCACAACTTGTGGGCATGTAGATTGTACCAATTAGTTCAGCTAGAATTCTCACTCATCAAGAAGATATCTAATACAAGTCACACCAAATCATTTATTTGGTTCTTCAAATCTTGTTGGAGACTGGAAAACCACATTCTGTGAGAATTTAGTGGGTGCTAAAATGAAAGAACGGGAAATCATTTCTTCCAAACAATGTACAGGAAGCAGATCCACCGTTCTACAAACTTAGCCAAAGAATAATACAGACACCTGAAGTAATGAACACTTTGTGTAAGCCACATCTTACTCATTTTACAGAAGCTGAATATGACTTTCAAAAAGTTCAAAACAACATGACCTTTATTATAAAGACTTTGTATGATAGACCTTCACTCTTAGAGCATGACTTAACTTCTAAAGAAATTATCTTGTCAAGTTTCTGAGTTCATTGAATGAGAATATAGGTATGATCTCAACAATTACACCCCCACTCTTGTGTAAATATGATATATGAGAAGAATATAATTGCATAATACTGAAATTCTATACATTTTGTTTTGTTATTTTATGTCCTGTCATCACAGAGTTTTTAACACCTGCAATTGATAAAAAGTCAGCAGATAGAAAAATCTAAAAAGTTATAAAAACAAAAATGACAAGAATGTCAGTTGATTGAGGACAAACATACCATAGGGAAAATTGTCAGGTGACTTGACATATAAGGGAAAATGTTAATTGATTGAACAAACAAGGCAAGATGTCAGGTGACAGGACAAACAAGGCAAGATGTCAGGTGACTGGACAAACAAGGCAAGATGTAAGGTGTGAGGACAAACAAGGCATGATGCCTAGTGACTGGACAAACAAGGCATGATGTCTAGTGACTGGACAAACAAGGCAAGATGTCAGGTGTGAGGACAAACAAGGCAAGACATCAGTTAACTGGACAAACAAGGAAAGATGTCAGATGACTGGACTAACAAGGCAATTTGTCAGGTGACAGGACAAACAAGGCAAGATGTCAGGTGACTGGACAAACAAGGCAAGATGTCAGGTGACAGGACAAACACGGCAAGATGTCAGGTGACTGGACAAACAAGGCAAGATGTCAGGTGACAGGACAAACAAGGCAAGATGTCAGGTGACTGGACAAACAAGGCAAGATGTCAGGTGACTGGACAAACAAGGCAAGATGTCAGATGACTGGACAAACAAGGCAAGATGTCAGGTGACAGGACAAACAAGGCAAGATGTCAGGTGTGAGGACAAACAAGGCAAGATGTCAGGTGACAGGACAAACACGGCAAGATGTCAGGTGACTGGACAAACAAGGCAAGATGTCAGGTGACAGGACAAACAAGGCAAGATGTCAGGTGTGAGGACAAACAAGGCAAGATGTCAGGTGACAGGACAAACACGGCAAGATGTCAGGTGACAGGACAAACAAGGCAAGATGTCAGGTGACTGGACAAACAAGGCAAGATGTCAGATGACTGGACAAACAAGGCATGATGTCTAGTGACTGGACAGACAAGGCAAGATGTCAGGTGTGAGGACAAACAAGGCAAGACATCAGTTAACTGGACAAACAAGGCAAGATGTCAGATGACTGGACTAACAAGGCAATTTGTCAGGTGACAGGACAAACAAGGCAAGATATCAGGTGACTGGACAAACAAGGCAAGATGTCAGGTGACTGGACAAACAAGGCAAGATGTCAGATGATTGTACAAACAAGGCAAGATGTCGGGTGACAGGACAAACAAGGCAAGATGTCAGGTGACAGAACAAACTAGACAAGATATTCGGTGACAGGACAAACAAAGCAAGACGTCAGGTGACTGGACAAACAAGGCATGATGTCGGGTGACAGAACAAACAAGGCAAGATGTCAGGTGACTGGACAAACAAGGCAAGATGTCAGGTGACTGGACAAACAAGGCAAGATGTCAGGTGTGAGGACAAACAAGGCAAGATGTTGGGTGATTGGAAAAACAAGGCAAGATATCAGGTGACAGGACAAACAAGGCAAGATGTCTGGTGACTGGACAAACAAGGCAAGATGTCAGGTGACAGAAAAAACATGGCAAGATGTCAGGTGACTGAACAATGCAAGATGTCAGGTGACGGAACAAACAAAACAAGATGTTATGAAAATGAAAATGACAAGAATGTCTGGTGATTGAGGACAAACATACCATAGGGAAAATTGTCAAGTGACTTGACATATAAGGGAAAATGGTAATTGACTGGACAAACAAGGGAAGATTGCTGGTGGAATGGCAAACAAGGCAAAATGTCAGGTGACAGGACAAACAAGGCAAGATGTCAGGTGACAGGACAAACAAGGCATCAGTTAACTGGACAAACAAGGCAAGATGTCAGTTAACTAGACAAACAAGACAAGATTATCAGGTGACAGAACAAACAAGGCAAGACATCAGTTAACTGGACAAACAAGACAAGATGTCAGGTGAAAGGACAAAAAATTATCGTGATCAGAATTTTCTGTGTGAGGCGTGTAATGCCACAACTGATCAGAATTTTCTGTGTGAGGCGTGTAATGCCACAACTGATCAGAATTTTCTGTGTGAGGCGTGTAATGCCACAACTGATCAGAATTTTCTGTGTGAGACGTGTAATGCCACAACTGATCAGAATTTTCTGTGTGAGGCGTGTGATGCCACAACTGATCAGAATTTTCTGTGTGAGGAGTGTAATGCCACAACTGATCAGAATTTTCTGTGTGAGGCGTGTAATGCCACAACTGATCAGAATTTTCTATGTGAGGAGTGTAATGCCACAACTGATCAGAATTTTCTGTGTGAGGCGTGTAATGCCACAACTGATCAGAATTTTCTGTGTGAGGCGTGTAATGCCACAACTGATCAGAATTTTCTGTGTGAGGCGTGTAATGCCACAACTGATCAGAATTTTCTGTGTGAGGCGTGTAATGCCACAACTGATCAGAATTTTCTGTGTGAGGCGTGTAATGCCACAACTGATCAGAATTTTCTGTGTGAGGCGTGTAATGCCACAACTGATCAGAATTTTCTATGTGAGGAGTGTAATGCCACAACTGATCAGAATTTTCTGTGTGAGGCGTGTAATGCCACAACTGATCAGAATTTTCTGTGTGAGGCGTGTAATGCCACAACTGATCAGAATTTTCTGTGTGAGGCGTGTAATGCCACAACTGATCAGAATTTTCTGTGTGAGGCGTGTAATGCCACAACTGATCAGAATTTTCTGTGTGAGGCGTGTAATGCCACAACTGATCAGAATTTTTTTGTGTGAGGTGTGTAATGCCACAGAATAAAATAATGTTGTGATGAATCCCGAGTGCCTGGTAGCTTGAAGTTGTCTAGTAAGTCCAGTATGTATTTGTATGGTTTAGTCCTATGTTGGTTTGATAGATTTGCCTCATTTTACTTTTCTGTGTCAGATTCTACAGGATTTAAAATTTAGACATTTTACTGAACAGCACAATTTTAATGTTTAGACATAGCATTGAGGTAAACCATTTTGATTTGGGTGGTCATTTGCTGTAGTTTTGATTCACTATCCTTATTTTAATCTCATCGACTCAGGGAAAAGATTTGCTGCAAGTTTTAACTTGCTCCAGTGTATCATAAAGATGTGTTTTGGGAAGTCAATATTTGGTCTTAGTGTAAGTTAGATTGTGTGGTTCAGTACATGTGAAAGTATTTTATTCCAAAAAGGGAATTTGAACAGTTATAAAAGGTTCTAGGGTATTACTCTTTATACTTTTTGTTTTGAGATAAACTTATATATATATATAAGACATGTGTGCTCTATTGACATGAAGGTTACATTTGCTGATGTACACTTCTTTAAGTAAAGAAAAAATTCAAGGTGATACTTTTTGAAATTCTATGTGGACATGTTTATTGATGTCATTGTTAAATGCCACAAAGAGGGGTTGCATGAACATGGGCAAGTAGTGTACTTTTAGCATTTTAACTGTTCAATGATAATAAATCAACAGAGGTGAGAGACTGTGGGTAATTACCAAGCTGAAGGTAGGTTATTACCACTTTGCTAAATGTGACTTATTTTCAAGCTAAATCAAAGGTGGTGGTTTATCACCAAGCTACAGGATTAACCTTTTTTTGTGAGAGGTTCTGGCTATTACAAAGATAAATGTGGGTTATTACCACCATACAAATTGTGAGTTATCACCAATTAGCCAAAGGTGGGTTATTACCACCATACAAATTGTGAGTTATCACCAATTAGCCAAAGGTGGGTTATTACCACCATACAAATTGTGAGTTATCACCAATTAGCCAAAGGTGGGTTATTACCACCATACAAATTGTGAGTTATCACCAATTAGCCAAAGGTGGGTTATTACCACCATACAAATTGTGAGTTATCACCAATTAGCCAAAGGTGGGTTATTATCAAGTTGAAGGTGGGTTATTACCATTAAGCTTAAGGTGGGTTATTACCAAGCTAAAGATGGGTTATTAGCAATATATGGGTTATTACCACTTAGCTAAAGGTGGGTTATTACCAAGCTAAAGATGGGTTATCAACAAGCTGAAATATTACTTAGCTGAGAGACTGGGTTATTACCAACCAAAAGGATTAACATGAATTCTTATCAAAATATATGGGACAATATATTACAGGAATTGTTTTAGTAAATTGAAATGTGGTATTCATCATTGCCTATGCCACATCTGATTTTGTTTAATGACATTGGTAAGCTGTGCATGTGAAATATCCATATTTCTATATTGCTGAATATTATCAGAATTTTATTTTTATAATCTAAAAAGTCATATGACCTAAAACCTTGTATTGTCTGTTGTTGTCAATCATCCACTATGCATAGACTTTTACATTTTAAACTTCTAAATTTCAAAGTGGAATTCAGCTCAAACTCGAATGAAAACATGATACTGAAATGGTCTTGTTGAAGTAATGTTATTTTTCGAGTTAAGAAAAAGTTGTCTTTTTATTTCCTTAACTGCTAAAATTAGAATCATTTGAATCATTTAATAACTGTTCCCACTATCAATATTTCTATGCTATCATTTATAGGATTTTATAGATGACTGTTAAAGCCAATGAGTCTCTTGTTTGAAAATACAGTATCATTGATGATGCCCATGTACTTCTCTCTTTATAGTGACCCACCTTGATACTGTATGACCATGTTAATGCATAAAAATTGAAACATAACACCAGAAAATTATAAATCCATGGAAAAACAACATAAGCTTTAGGTAATTCAGAAGTAGCAGAAGAGTAATCCATAAAGGCCTCATTCCCCTAGCGCCAGTGGCCTTGGATACTGTAAACAAACAAAAATGGGCATAGGGACAGCCATTACAACAACAGCAAGTCAGTTAAATAGAATCAACAAATACAGGAAAGTGTTGATGGTAACCGTGATCTAATTAGCATGAAAATAAAGCAGAAGTTGACATTTGACGATACATTTTTTATGTGATAGTAATTCCAGTTGATGCCTATATACTGTCTGGCCATGTGAGCTGACTCAACTGTTTGCTCTTGTGTATTTCCTGTTGGTTGAATGTGTTGTACAAATATTTTCAAATTATTGCGATACAGTTGATTGAACACGAGTTGGTAATGCATTCAGGAACTCGGTAGTGAAATCAATAAAATAAGAACTATTTTGAGTTGTTTTACAGCTGATAACATGATATAGAGACACATGTAGTTGTGTCATATTTCACAACTTTTGACAAGCCTAAAATTCTCTTTCGCTGAAATCACCAAACAAAGTAGACATGTCCTGCATTTCAGATCATCAGAGTTTTATACAAGTATATATTGATATACTTTTTATTTACCAACTGCATTAATACTCTCATATAGTAACATTCCATTTTTTTGGATGAAGTAAGGCTACAATGAGAGAACTACATTTGTACATGTTCTGTAAATAGATAAAATTTAGGAACGCTCATCTTGATCTGATGGTTGTGTTAATTTATAATGTACTTGCATTTTATATTTCCATCATGTTTTAACTACCAAATAAATTATTTTTGAAATGAAACAAGATGAAATTTCCTGGTCTGTTTGTCTCAGGTACCTGTAATGGTACTGACACAGAAAAAAGCAGATCCAGGGGAAATGCATATATACTTTTCATAGAGATACATGTATAACAAAGAATAAGGAAATATAAGTATTTCAACAAAACATTGATAATTTCTTGAGAAATAACAAAGAGTGAAAATTTGACTTGATTCAGGTTATGACCCTTGATTGAGCTGAGACTTATGATTTCCTCAGCTGTACGTTTTCCATGATTTTCATGGAAAATCTGTAGACATTCAATGGATAATCAGTAGACATTCAATGGTAAGTCTGTATACATTCAATGGTAATTCTGTAGACATTCAATGGATAATCTGTAGACATTCAATGGCAAATCTATACATTCAATGGTAATTCTGTAGACATTCAATGGAAAATCTGTAGACATTCAATGAATAATATGTAGACATTCAATGGAAAATGTGTAGACATTCAATGGTAAATCTGTATACATTCAATGGAAAATCTAGACATTCAATGGAAAATCTGTATACATTCAATGGTAATTCTGTAGACATTCAATGGAAAATCTGTAGACATTCAATGGATAATCTGTAGACATTCAATGGAAAATGTGTAGACATTCAATGGTAAATCTGTATACATTCAATGGTAATTCTGTAGACATTCAATGGAAAATCTAGACATTCAATGGAAAATCTGTAGACATTCAATGGCAAATCTGTAGACATTCAATGGAAAATCTGTAGACATTCAATGGAAAATCTGTAGACATTCAATGGATAATCTGTAGACATTCAATGGAAAATCTGTAGACATTCAATGGAAAATCTGTATACATTCAATGGTAATTCTGTAGACATTCAATGGAAAATCTGTAGACATTCAATGGAAAATCTGTAGACATTCAATGAATAATATGTAGACATTCAATGGAAAATCTGTATACATTCAATGGTAATTCTGTAGACATTCAATGGAAAATCTGTAGACATTCAATGGTAATTCTGTGTACATTCAATGGATAATCTGTAGACATTCAATGGAAAATGTGTAGACATTCAATGGTAAATCTGTATACATTCAATGGTAATTCTGTAGACATTCAATGGAAAATGTGTAGACATTCAATGGTAAATCTGTATACATTCAATGGTAATTCTGTATCTGGAAAATGTGTATACATTCAATGGTAAATCTGTATCATTCAATGGCAAATCTGTAGACATTCAATGAATAATCTGTAGACATTCAATGGAAAATCTGTAGACATTCAATGGATAATCTGTAGACAATCAATGGATAATCTGTAGACATTCAATGGGTAATTCTGTAGAATGGTAATTCTGTAAACATTCAATGGAAAATTGTCTTTGGAAATTTATATGGACATTGTCCATGGAATTTATTTGTCCATGTATTTACATAGAAAATACCCATTTAAAATTTGTTTTTCTATGAAAAATGTAGACCCAGGTAAAATGTCCTTGTCTATATTGTTGTGGTTAGATGAGTTATGTTACTAGACCTTAATATCTATTTTATATTTCATAATTTGTAATATCACCAAGCACATAGTTTATGATTTGACTGAATTCATCTTATAATTATTTTAGGTACATTTGTATAATCAGATGTTAATCATGCTATATAGCCCTGAATAATTTACAAGTTCTGATAAGTTTTCTTTTGTCTACACCAACAGATGTTTTCTACATATGATATGTACAGAAACTTCTAGTGTTACCTATCTTGTGGCTCATGCTATTTTATAGGCTCATTTTTCTGTTCTATAGATATTTTATGAGATGAATGATTCTTGAATATCACAATCTTCCTGGTTTAAATGTCACTGTCGTTTAACTGCTGTGGAATTGATTGTTATGCCTGAGGAGTAGTGCACTCGTATTAATTCATTATAATAATCCTTGACTTACAACACACTCTGAGTAGGTAGTTTCGCTGAAGACAAAGACAAATTGAAGTATTAATTTTGTCAACTACTTGAGAGAGCTTTTAGTTTACAAGGTCTGAAGTGTTTGTGATGCCACACTGGTTGGTCTGTGGTTGTTCCAAATAAAGTCTGATGCATCATTGGGTGAGGGTAATCATTTCTTAAATTCAGAATTTTGATTCAACCCCTATGAGGTCGAGGGATGGGGCACCAAAGGGGAAAATTAGTCATGATTTTGCTTCAAAACACTATTCCTCTTTAATGCTTGAATGGGTTTTAACCAAACATTTGGCCCCCACATAGATTTCTATTATTTTTTTGTCATGTGATACATGAAAATAACCTAAAACTGTATAAATGATTAGTCGTTATAACTACTTATAGTCATACTGGACCTCCTTGTATAACACCATGATTGGTCATTATAGCTACTTATAGTCATACTTGACCTCCTTGTATAACACCAGGTTGAGTGACAAAGGTACCTTAACATAATGACAAATACTTGCTACATAAAAGTTTTAAATGAAAATATTTATATATCAGCCTAAAGTACATAAAATGTTATATTGGCATAAAAAATGTAAACATATTGATAACTTTGATTAAAAAAAAAATGCAAAATTTTCACAAAATAAAGAATATATCAAAGTTTGTCAAGTTCATTTTGTATAGTTGCAATCTCGGTCTAAATTTCATACTTCTTTAAAAACTTTCTACATATATATGCTGTCTCTTGAATAAATTTTAAATGATTTCAAAACCAGTAAAATATATTTTTTAGCAATTTTAATATGCTTATTGCATAATTTGCCATAATCATGAAGATTTAATTTGCGTTGTTTTTTTGTGCCAATTACTGCTATATTTTCCAGTTTTGTGTAGTACCAAAGCACATTAAGTATTTTATATTTGTTTTAAAATTAAATTCAGTAGGTATAACTTAATATGGTGTTTTCTGCATTAGAAATCTATCCTATAAAGTGCAACTGACAGTTTAGTTTGTATTAGAAAAACTTATCAATGGTTATCAGTATTACTGATAACGTGTTATCGTCATTCCACTTTCCTTCGTTTATCATTAAACATAACAATAATGGATATAAATTAGTTAGATATTCCAATTAATCATTAATAAATTAAGCCAGAAATGATAACCTTGTCTGACACCTGAATGTGCAAGTATGTTAATTTTCTGAAACATATAAAGGTATACAATATTCATACCACTTTTGCTGAGTATCTATAGACAATTACATAGACAAAGTTACACTTATGTCAGATATTCAGTATTAAATTCAAATTACTACAAATCTCCCATCAAGTTTACTAATAATCATATCATACGTGTACGTAGGTCGTGGTTGCAAAACCAGGTTGAAAGATTAATCTCAAGGAGCCCGAGCTCAAGTAAGACATGTATATTTACCCCAGTATAACTGGCTGAACCAGCTGCTGACTGCTGAGATCATTAGCAAAACAGAAGAAAGCATATTATGTGGAAAGTGCTTCAAGCAGTACCTCAAGCAAAGGCCATTGCAGTCTGAATTGTATGAACCTTCTGGTATGAGCACCCCAGATGACCTGGCGAATAATGCAGATGTTGCTTACACTGATTTCATGTCATCCAATCAACTACCACTAATCTCTGTTGAGAAATTATCTTATGGTGGTAATTCACATAAAAGATGTGTCATATATGGAAAAGAGGGCACTGGGCTATGCACTATACCCCAGCATGCCGAGACAAACTTGATATTTTTGTCATTTTCTATGGTGTCCCCCTGATGCTCGTGTTGGCAATAACCATGTAATTGGTGACTTTCTGAATCCTTCTCTGCCACTAGATCTGCAAACGAGAACCGTCGGTTCTTCATCTGCAAGAAAGAGCTAATCGGGTTATCAATGACCTTCTTGAACTAAGCCATTTCCTTTCTGCTGGTACTCCAACCAACACAGGCATAGATGTAGACCATCTCAGAAATGAAGAATTCAAAGCATGGACTGGTTACACACTTGAACAAATGCAGCAAATCCATAGCATTTGCTCCTGACATATCAATAGAGGATCATGTTCCTCTACATTCCATGGTTTTTTTCTTTTCTGGGTTAATTGAAGACCACTATTTCATGATCTCAACTTGGTGTCTTGTGTGGTCTGACAAAAAAACAGTATGTGTCTCACACATTTCATAGTGTCTTAAAAGCCTTGAGCCAGACCATTGTGCCCCGTTTCCTTGGTCCAAGACACATTACCCGCGAGGACACTAAGTGCCACAACACTGCCTTTACAAGATGTTTCTACGGGGACAAAGTAACTAATCCTTGATGGTACCTATATTTATTTTTAAAGAAATGCTGATCATCCTCTTCGAAGATCCTCATACTGTGGGCAAAAGAAGCGCAACTATGTTAAATTCATGAGCATTGTCTTTCTAGATGGTTATGTACTAGACACTATTGGGCCTTTTTATGGCCATGAAAATGATGCAAATATCTTGACAAAAATTCTTGAAACAGTTGAGAACCTGGCCTTGTGGCTCAGTGAAGATGACAATGTGATTGTTGACCGGGGATTTAGAGATGTGTTGGAGCTGCTGCTGTGTATAAGTTGGGGGAAGTTACCAAAATGTGAAATTACTGGGCTTACAGGGTTACTTAATGTGAAATTACTGGGCTTACAGGGTAACTTTAGGTGAAATTACTGGGCTTACAGGGTAACATAATGTGAAATTACTGGGCTTACAGGGTAACTTAATGTAAAATTACTGGGCTTACAGGGTAACTTAATGTAAAATTACTGGGCTTACAGGGTTACCTAATTGTCACTTAACTGGGCTTACAGGGTTACCTAATTGTAAAATTGACTGGGCTTACAGGGTTACCTAATTATGTCTTATCTGGGCTTTCATGGTTACTTAATTGTCACTTAACTGGGCTAACAGGGTTACCTAATTGTCACTTAACTGGGCTTACATGGTTACCTAATTGTCACTTAACTGGGCTTACAGGGTTACCTAATTGTCACTTAACTGGGCTTACAGGGTTACCTAATTGTCACTTAACTGGGCTTACAGTTTTACTTAATTGTGACTTAACTGGGCTTACAGGGTTACCTAATTGTCACTTAACTGGGCTTACAGGGTTACATAATTGTGACTTAATTGGGCTTACAGGGTTACCTAATTGTCACATAACTGGGCTTACAGGGTTACTTAATTGTGACTTAATTGGGCTAAGAGGGTTACCTAATTGTCACTTAACTCGGCTTACAGGGTTACCTAATTGTCACTTAACTGGACTTACAGAGTTACTTAATGTGAAATTACTGGACTTACAGGGTTACTTAATGTGAAATTACTGGGCTTACAGGGTAACTTAATGTGAAATTACTGGGCATACAGGGTAACTTAATGTGAAATTACTGGGCTTACAGGGTTACTTAATGTAAAATTTCTGGGCTTACAGGGTAACTTAATGTAAAATTACTGGGCTTACAGGGTTACCTAATTGTCACTTAACTGGGCTTACAGGGTTACCTAATTGTCACTTGACTGGGCTTACAGGGTTACCTAATTATGTCTTAACTGGGCTTACAGGGTTACTTAATTGTCACTTAACTGGGCTAACAGGGTTACCTAATTGTCACTTAACTGGGCTTACATGGTTACCTAATTGTCACTTAACTGGGCTTACAGGGTTACCTAATTGTCACTTAACTGGGCTTACAGGGTTACTTAATTGTGACTTAATTGGGCTAACAGGGTTACCTAACTGTCACTTAACTGGGCTTACAGGGTTACATAATTGTGACTTAATTGGGCTAACAGGGTTACCTAATTGTCACTTAACTGGGCTTACAGGATTACATAATTGTGACTTAATTGGGCTTACAGGGTTACATAATTGTGACTTAATTGGGCTAACAGGGTTACCTAATTGTGACTTAACTGGGCTTACAGGGTTACTTAATTGTGACTTAATTGGGCTTACAGGGTTACCTAATTGTCACTTAACTGGGCTTACAGAGTTACTTAATTGTCACTTAACTGGGCTTACAGGGATACATAATTGTGATTTAATTTGGCTAACAGGGTTACCTAATTGTCACTTAACTGGGCTTACAGGGTTACCTAATTGTGACTTAACTGGGCTTACAGGGTTACATAATTGTGACTTAATTGGGCTAACAGGGTTACCTAATTGTCACTTAACTGGGCTTACAGGGTTACTTAATTTTGACTTAATTGGGCTTACAGGGTTACATAATTGTGACTTAATTGGGCTAACAGGGTTACTTAATTGTGACTTAATTGGGCTAACAGGGTTACCTAATTGTCACTTAACTGGGCTTACAGGGTTACATAATTGTGACTTAACTGGGCTTACAGTGGTATGAAAATGTACCTTAACTAGGCTAATACAGGGTGACCTGATGTGACTTAACTGCCAAGGGTTACCTGATTGTGACAAAATTAATCTTACAGGATGACATAATTGTGACTTTCAGGGCTTATTACCTTTTTACAGGGTGCCTTATAAGAAATGGTCATGATGTTTCCTCACACCACACAGCACTGTACTCAGAAGAGCCTTAATGAAAGTCCCAATTTTACAATAATTATATATATATAGTCAAAGTACTATAATTTTGTCTATATATATATAGACAAAATTATAGTCATACAACCCTATCTCATCGACATGTCTTCACATTCTGACTGGGAGCTATTTAAATTTTATCTTTTAATCAGGACATGTTTTCATACCTGTTTGTATAGTTTCTGTGAGATAATTACAGGTAAGTGTTTATTATTGCATGTAAATGAGGTGCCCCATACAGGTGATCTTATCACCAAGGTTTCTTCAGGCTGTTTATTAAGGTCCTGTGGCCACAGTCTGCTTGTTACTCACAGCTTAAACACTCCCATATCTCATACTAACCAGGGTCAGAGTTGTAATCTGTATCCTGGGAGAGGGCATGCTGTTTAATAGATGTAGTGAAGATATGATTGTATTTATTGTTGCCATATTTCATATGATATATTTTGATGAATATTGTTATATATGTGTTTCTATAAAGAATCAAATATATTCTCTTAACTGTATATATGTTCTGTGGGGTTGATTATAAGTAACCAGGAAGTCCTTCCATGGTGTGTCCTGTAATAGTTCAAGGTCAGGTCTGCAATTTATAAACTTAATGTGAAAATGTTTCTTGATCAATGCATTGAACATGGAGTATAACATCAATGTATAAGCCTAGAGTTTGACATGTCTCAAATTATTCAACATTAAAGTATTAGGTTGAGCCTACCAGATAATCTTGCTCCTTCATACTGTTGTATCACAGCAACACACACTGTAGTCACAGTTACACATCACAACACATACTGTAGTCACAGTTACACATCACAACACATACTGTAGTCACAGTGTTTACACATCACAACACATACAGTAGTAACAGTGTTTACACATCACAACACACTGTAGTCACAGTGTTTACACATCACAACACACACTGTAGTCACAGTGTTTACACATCACAACACACACTGTAGTCACAGTGTTTACACATCACAACACCACACAATGTAGTCACAGTGTTTACACATCACAACACATACTGTAGTCACAGTGTTTACACATCACAACACATACTTTAGTCACAGTTACACCTCACAACACCACACACTTTAGTAACAGTTACACCTCACAACACCTCACACTGTAGTCACAGTGTTTGCACATCACAACACATACTGTAGACACAGTGTTTACACATCACAACACATACTGTAGTCACAGTGTTTACACATCACAACACACACTGTAGTCACAGTGTTTACACATCACAACACCACACACTGTAGTCACAGTGTTTACACATCACAACACACACTGTAGTCACAGTGTTTACACATCACAACACATCCTGTAGTCTCAGTGTTTACACATCACAACACACACTGTAGTCACAGTGTTTACACATCACAACACACACTGTAGTCACAGTGTTTACACATCACAACACACTGTAGTCACAGTGTTTACACATCACAACACACACTGTAGTCACAGTTACACCTCACAACACCAAACACTTTAGTCACAGTTTACACATCACAACACTTACTGTAGTCACAGTGTTTACACATCACAACACATACTGTAGTCACAGTGTTTACACATCACAACACACACTGTAGTCACAGTGTTTACACATCACAACACCACACACTGTAGTCACAGTGTTTACACATCACAACCCACACTGTAGTCACAGTGTTTACACATCACAACACATCCTGTAGTCTCAGTGTTTACACATCACAACACACACTGTAGTCACAGTGTTTACACATCACAACACACACTGTAGTCACAGTGTTTACACATCACAACACCACACACTGTAGTCACAGTGTTTACACATCACAACACATACTGTAGTCACAGTGTTTACACATCACAACACACACTGTAGTCACAGTGTTTACACATCACAACACACTGTAGTCACAGTGTTTACACATCACAACACACACTGTAGTCACAGTGTTTACACATCACAACACATACTGTAGTCACAGTGTTTACACATCACAACACACACTGTAGTCACAGTGTTTACACATCACAACACACACTGTAGTCACAGTGTTTACACATCACAACACACTGTAGTCACAGTGTTTACACATCACAACACATCCTGTACTCAGTGTTTACACATCACAACACCACACACTGTAGTCACAGTGTTTACACATCACAACACACACGGTATCCACAGTGTTTACACATCACAACACATACTGTAGACACAGTGTTACAGTGTTTACATCACAACACCACACACTGTTAGTCACATCACACAACACACACTGTAGTCACAGTGTTTACACATCACAACACATACTTTAGTCACAGTTACACCTCACAACACCACACACTGTAGTCACAGTGTTTACACATCACAACACACACTGTAGTCACAGTGTTTACACATCACAACACATACTGTAGTCACAGTGTTTACACATCACAACACATACTGTAGTCACAGTGTTTACACATCACAACACACACTGTAGTCACAGTGTTTACACATCACAACACATACTGTAGTCACAGTGTTTACACATCACAACACATACTGTAGTCACAGTGTTTACACATCACAACACATACTGTAGTCACAGTGTTTACACATCACAACACAGACTGTAGTCACAGTATTTACACATCACAACACACACTGTAGTCACAGTGTTTACACATCACAATACACACTGTAGTCACAGTAGTCAAAGTGTTTACACATCACAACACATACTGTAGTCACATTGTTTACACATCACAACACACACTGTAGTCACAGTGTTAGCACATCACAACACACCCTGTAGTCACAGTGTTTGCACATCACACATCACAACACACACTGTAGTCACACACAACACACACTTAGTCACACATCACAACACACACTGTAGTCACAGTGTTTACACATCACAACACATACTGTAGTCACAGTGTTTACACATCACAACACACACTGTAGTCACAGTGTTTACACATCACAACACACACTGTAGTCACAGTGTTTACACATCACAACACACACTGTAGTCACAGTGTTTACACATCACAACACATACTGTAGTCACAGTGTTTACACATCACAACACACACTGTAGTCACAGTGTTTACACATCACAACACCACACACTGTAGTCACAGTGTTTACACATTACAGCACATCCTGTAGTAAGTGTTTACACATCACAACACACTGTAGTCACAGTGTTTACACATCACAACACATACTGTAGTCACAGTGTTTACACATCACAACACACACTGTAGTCACAGTGTTTACACATCACAACACATACTGTAGTCACAGTGTTTACACATCACAATACATACTGTAGTCACAGTGTTTACACATCACAACACACACTGTAGTCACAGTGTTTACACATCACAACACATACTGTAGTCACAGTGTTTACACATCACACAGTGTTTGCACATCACAACACATACTGGAGACACAGTGTTTACACATCATAACACACACTGTAGTCACAGTGTTTACACATCACAACACATACTTTAGTCACAGTTACACCTCACAACACCACACACTTTTACACATCACAACACAGTTACAACACACACACAACACACTGTAGTCACAGTGTTTGCACATCACAACACATACTGTAGACACAGTGTTTACACATCACAACACATACTGTAGTACAGTTACATCTCACAACACCTCACAATGTTAACACAGTGTTTACCTATCACAACACATACTGTAGACACTGTGTTAACACATCACAACACCACACACTGTAGTCACAGTTTTTACATATCACAACACACACTGCTAACACAGTGTTTATACATCACAACACATACTGTAGTCACAGTGTTTACACATCACAACACATACTGTAGTCACAGTGTTTACACATCACAACACATACTGTAGTCACAGTGTTTACACATCACAACACATACTTTAGTCACAGTTGTACCTCACAACACCACACTGTAGTCACAGTGTTTACACATCACAACAGATACTGTAGACGCAGTGTTTACACATCACAACACATACTGTAGTCACAGTGTTTACACATCACAACACACTTTAGTCACAGTTTACACATCACAACACACACTGTAGTCACAGTGTTTACACATCAGAACACACACTGTGTTCACAGTGTTTACACATCACAACACACACTGTAGTCACAGTGTTTACACATCACAACACATACTGTAGACACAGTGTTTACACATCACAACACATACTGTAGTCACAGTGTTTACACATCACAACACATACTGTAGTCACAGTGTTTACACATCACAACACACACTGTAGTCACAGTGTTTACATATCACAAGATATACTGTAGTCACAGTGTTTATACATCACAACACATACTGTAGTCACAGTGTTTACACATCACAACACATACTGTAGTCACAGTGTTTACACATCACAACACATTATTGTGAAGTCATTTTTCCATGTTTTTAATGTTGAATGTTTATTGCTGTGGTCTATATAACTGTATTATGCTAACAATAAAGTGTATTTTCATCTTTAGGAATATTTGGAATTTGTTTTTTTTTCCATTTTTTTTAAAATAATTACAGTGATGGAAAAAATCTATGATTTTTTTTATTGGTATTCCTCCATAAAATACAAAAGTGTAATCTACCTGTTGTGCTAGAATAAGAAAAAAGTCTGTTTGGCTGTATACAATTTTGGTATTTTGATAAAATGAATATGGTCCTGTTTCATATTCTTTTGCTACACTTTTAACAAGGTGTTTTTTTTTTTATTGATTCGATTTGTGTCAAGTGAATCAGAAGTAGCTTGTGTTGATTAGAATGTTTTCCTCCTATACCAATACATGTACCAAAGGCCATTTATAACAAACAGGAAAAGCAAATACACAATACTTGAAAATTTAGGATAATTAGCAGAATGAATTCAGTTAAAACCGATTCCTGGTGTTTAATACAAAACATTAAGTTTTACATTGTCATGTGTTTCAGAAAGAACTGCGTGATGAAAAACGTTTGAGAGAGAGATGCCTTCGAAAACAGGGAGATGTGGAGCACATGAACAAACTAAGAAAGAAGTTTGTAAAACGGGCAAAGAAATACTTTGGAATTCCTTATGCTCGAAAGTACTGGAAGCCAGATCGTAAGTGTGCCTTAATTTGTGGACAACTGATAACATAATATCAGTCTATCAACCACGTATACACAATGGCTGAAAATGTTGCCATATAGAATAAAACAATTTCATTATAAAGTTTGCAGATATCGATTTCTGTTCATTGTGGTTTTTTTAACAATCATGTGTTACTATTTTCTGTTCATTGTGTTTTTTTAACAATCATGTGTTGCTATTTTGCATATGTGTATGGAACACGTTAGTTTGTTTATCACAGTTGTCCCCCTTTATGTAAATCAGAATGATGGTAGTGCAGTACTGTTTATTTCGTATCTTTTTCCAAATTTCATAATTTGGTTTGGCATCTCGATGTTAACATCTGTATTTACTCATGCAGAACCTGAGTACAAGAGTCATCTATTTCTGGATTGCTGTGGTCTTGTACGACAAGTAATGCGAGATCTACGTAAGGACTTCGGGTTCCGCCTTGGGCCATGGAACCAGGCATATATGTTTGATTTACTTCCAATTGTAGTGGAGCGAGAGGAAGACATGAAACCTGGTGACCTTGTGTTTATATCGGGAACATATCCACGCCCTAATGGTAAGTATGGAGAAAAACAATAGGATTAGTACTTATAGTATGTTCAAATAAATGGCCTTGAGATGTCTTCAAGGTCGTTTGTCATATCTATCAAATAATTTCTTTTCATTAACTAAGAAAACTAGAGTAATGGTATTTGACCAGTGGCAAAATGAGATTAAGGGTTACCAACCTTGTTTAAATGAATGACTTTGACCTGCTTTCAAGGTCACAAGTCATATACAAAAAATGTATATCAAAATATTTAAGCAACATATTTTCTTAATAACCTATTATCCTTTGAAGAAAGATGCTTTGTTAAGAGGTCATTAAAGCTCATTTTTGGGCACTTCTTGTATAAAGCTTTGTCGTTAATATGCTTCAGCTCGCCAACAGAAGCACTTGATGACGCATGTAGAAATCTGGGCAGGAGATGGAAACAAAACAATCGGGGCCCGTTGGAACAATGGCAAGGTCCAGGTCTGGGATGACTACAGATTTGAAGCCAAAAGTTTTGTAGATGCCAAGTATCACTTTCGATCGTTGGACACCTGGCTACAAGGAATTTGTCGCAGGTCAGTTTCAATATTCTTAATGTGTAAAATCTCTTAGAGCTTATATACCATATATATATTCATCTGGAATATGTTACCTTCAGAGTTGTATTAATTTAAGTGATTTTCATGCTGAATGTAGTGTGCTAAATTGAGATTTCTTCAGAAGTACAACAAAGGAAAGAGGAAGGGATATCACTCTGTCTTTGTCATTATGACTCATGGGACAGTACGGAGGACAGAGTTTTTTTTATCTTTTGTTTTTGGGCTACAAAGATGGGTGCAAGTACTGTATTTGCATATTAGATTTATGGTGATTATTACTGAAATGACAAAATGATTTCCCTAATTGCAATATCTGATTGTTATTAATATAACAAATTATCATCATTACACTAACTTTCCAATTAAGGGATTGAATGCTAAAATTGATTGTGCCAAGTTAAGGATGTGTACTCCTCTGATGTATAACAGAAAGTGGGACTTTCTTCAATACAAAAAGGATTCCAATGTAATATCTTGATATTGTGTATTTTTGTATACTTTCTTATCTATGGTTGTACTTATAAGCTGAGAAAAGGTGTTTTAATTGATATTTAGAAGAAATTTTGCTTTTTGACAACATTTTTTCAAGGTGTGATTTGGTAAATAGAGTCCACAGTTTCCATGTTTTCTTGTTGTAAAGGTAGTTCACTCAAGTATCGCAACAAACACAGGATCTAAATTTGTTTATTCCTAGAGAACTTTTCCTGAAAATAAAGCACAGGTCATCATGACCCTTCAGATGACCTATAGCTATTGTGCTTCGTTTGTCGTCATACGCCGTGTGCCGTTCGTAAACTTTTGACATTTCAAACTTCTCAAGTTCCAGTAATGGGATTGAGCTCAAACTTATATGAAGTTATCCTGAGATGGTCCTGACAAAGTGTTGTTATTTTTTGGGTGTGTTTGAAGTCCAAGATGGCCACCATCTTGAAACAGATATTTTAAACTTCTTGTCCAGTTCCACTGGTGCCATTGAGCTAAACATTGGTGTGAATGTTAAAGAAAGGTAGTCAACAGAGTGTTGTTATTTTTTGACCTTGTCAGAACTTTGATACGGTAACAAGTTGGAACTCAATCCCACCAGTGAAACTTGAGAATTTTGACGTAGGTATTGCACAGGAACACGATAATTGTGCAATCACGTTACAATAACATGTATCTATTATTTTTTTAACTTGTCAAGACTTTGAAACAGCAGTCAAGGAGGCCATTTTGTAACATGGTTGAGCAACCATGGTTTTCTTGTGCAACACCTACCGTAAAAACCCACGTAATGTCCGCATCTGTGTAATGTCCGCACCCCTTTTTTGACACAAAAATCTGGGGAAAAAACCCACCTTCCATGTAATGTCCGCGGGTAAAAAATGCAAATTGAAGCTGCCGATTTCATTTCACGTACGCTAATGTCGTAATGGCCGAGAGCATGTCGCATTGTGTATAACTTACAGGTACCATTCAAGAATTCACTTAATTGTTTATACCAACAGTTATTCTCCATAATGGTACAGTAAGCGTATTTCAAACTTCTTCTCATGTTTCATCAATGGTATTGAGCTCAGACTTGCATGAAAGGATCCTGAGATGGTCCTGACCAAGTGTTGTTATTTTCGGGTATGTCTGAAATCCAAGATGGCTACATGGCTGCCATCTTGAAACAGATATTTTAAACTTCTTTTCCAGTTCCACTAGTGCTATTGAGCTAAAAATGGGCGGGAATATTAAGAAAAGGTAGCCAACAAAATGTTGTTGTTTTTTCACTTTACCATTTTGTAACATGCTTGTGCAATCATGGCTTTCTTGTGCAATAACTGTTTTAAACTTCTTCTCAAGTTTCACCAGTAGGATTTAGCTCCAACTTTACTGTCAAAAAATAGGTAACACTTGTTACAGTAACCTTTCCTCACCAAAACAGCTTCTTAGGAAGATTTCATTTAAAGTAGAAAAGATAACCCTTCTCCTAGCTGAAAGTTTTCGTAGTCAGATGACCATTTTGGCCCATAGGCTTCTTGTTTAGTTGTGTAAAAATGTTTAGCTCACCTGGCCGGAGGGCTCCTGTAGAAAATCTATCAATTTCTTTGAAATCTATCATATTTTTTAGCCCACCATCTATTCAAATCACCCTGCGTCTGTGGTCCGTCATCCGTCCGTCCGTAATCAATTCTTGTTACGGCTATTTCTGAAAAAGTACTGAATGGATCTTTCCCAAATTTCATATGCAGGTTCCCCTTGGTCCCTAGTTGTGCATTGTACCTTGTTTGAACTGATTCGAATTCAAGATGGCTGACAGGTGGCCATCTTGGATTTTGGATGTAAAAGTTTGTTACCGCTATTTCTGGAAAAGTACTGGATGGATCTTTCTCAAATTTCATATGCAGGTTCACCTTGGTCCCTAGTTGTGCATTGTACCTTTTTTGGACTGATTCGAATTCAAGACGGCCGACAGGTGGCCATCTTGGATTTTGGAAGTAAAAGTTTGTTACCGCTAATTCTTTGAAATTACTGGATGGATCTTTCTCAAATTTCATATGCTGTTTCCCCTTGTTCCTAGTTGTGCATTGTACCTTTTTTGGACTGATTCGAATTCAAGATGGCCGACAGGTGGCCATCTTGGATTTTGAATGTAAAAGTTTGTTACTGCTATTTCTTGGAAAGTACTGGATGGATCTTCCTCAAATTTCATATGCAGTTTCCCCTTGGTCCCTAGTTGTGCATTATACCTTTTTTGGACTGATTCGAATTCAAGATGGCCGACAGAAGGCCATCTTGGATTTTAGATGTAAAAGTTTGTTACCGCTATTTCTGAGAAAGTACTGGATGGATCTTTCTCAAATTTCATATGCAGTTTCCCCTTGGTCCCTAGTTGTGCATTGTACCTTTTTTGTAGTGATTCAAATACAAGATGGGAGACAGGCAGCCATCTTGGAATTTGGAAGTAAAAGTGTTACTGCTATTTCTTGGAAAGTACAGGCAGCAGTTTCCCCTTAGTCCCTATCTTTTTTGGACTGGAATTTGGATTTTGGATGTAAAAGTTTGTTACCGCTATTTCTTGGAAAGTACTGGATGGATCTTTCTCAAATTTCATATGCAGTTTCCCCTTGGTCGCTAGTTGTGCATTGTACATTTTTTGGACTGATTCGAATTCAAGATGGCCGACAGGTGGCCATCTTGGATTTTGGATGTAAAAGTTTGTTACCGCTAATTCTTTGAAATTACTGGATGGATCTTTCTCAAATTTCATATGCTGTTTCCCCTTGTTCCTACTTGTGCATTGTACCTTTTTTGGACTGATTCGAATTCAAGATGGCCGACAGGTGGCCATCTTGGATTTTGAATGTAAAAGTTTGTTACTGCTATTTCTTGGAAAGTACTGGATGGATCTTCCTCAAATTTCATATGCAGTTTCCCCTTGGTCCCTAGTTGTGCATTATACCTTTTTTGGACTGATTCGAATTCAAGATGGCCGACAGAAGGCCATCTTGGATTTTAGATGTAAAAGTTTGTTACCGCTATTTCTTGGAAAGTACTGGATGGATCTTTCTCAAATTTCATGTGTGGTTTCCCCTTGGTCCCTAGTTGTGCATTATACCTTTTTTGGACTGATTCGAATTCAAGATGGCCGACAGGTGGCCATCTTGGATTTTGAATGTAAAAGTTTGTTACTGCTATTTCTTGGAAAGTACTGGATGGATCTTTCTCAAATTTCATATGCAGGTTCCCTTTGGTTCCAAGTTGTGCATTATACCTTTTTGGACTGATCCGAAATCAAGATGGCTGACAGGCAGCCATCTTGGATTTTGAGAGTAAAATCTTGTTACTGCTATATCTGAGGAAGTACTGGATAAATCCTTCTGATATTTCATAGATATTGGTTTCCCTTGGTCCCTAGTTGTGCATTGTACCTTTTTTGGACTGATTTGAAATCAAGATGGCCCAAAGGCAGCCATCTTGGATGTCGACAGTAATACAGCACAAGCATATTGCCCATTATCCACCTGTAACTAACTGCTATCTAATGATACTTTGGGATCTTTTTCAAATGATATTTGCTAATAGGTGCTTAATAAAAATATCTTGTGCCATCATTGAGTACATTCAATGAAGACCAGTTCCTGAACATTTACAACACCTGTAACAAACAAAAAAAATAAACAAATCTTCAAGAACTGAAAACAGATCCTCAAATGGTGGGCGCCAAGATCCCTCTGGGATCTCTTGTTTATTAATGAAGTCCTCTGATGTTTTGACCGAAAGTAAGACAAGAGACTGTAAGATCGCAATTAAGAATAATATGTGAAAAGGGATACTTTCCTATTGATTTTTTATTACTTTCTTAAATATAACGTTTCAAAAAATTGTTACCAGAACAAAAGTCAAAAGGGCTGAGACATGAATGTAACAGGATGAAAATATAAGGAAAAGGTTTAGTAAAGTCCTTATAGCTTTAAGGGTGATCTATATATGGATGTAAGTGTGTTTCTACCAAAATCAGCCGGTTTGGATTTCAAGTATTAAGTACCATTGATTCAATATGTGTATGAAGTCTCTGCTATCATAAGTGAAAAGTTACGTATCAGTTCTATCATTATTGTAATTTATGCATGTGTTTCTGTTTACATATTTAAATAACAGCATTACAATATAATTGTCAGGCATGAAGAGTCTCTTAATACTGGTGATGTTATGGCACAGTTAATTGATATTTTAGGAGGAAAGAGGGTGTCCTTTTGCCTGTAGAAGTCAACTTGATACTTGCCATAATTGATTTTAAACTTCAGTATGAAGCCCAATTTAAATGGAATGACCACCTCTCCAATATCACACAGAAACCTTTAGAATAGCATTGAATGTTAGAAATGATGTTTTGAACTTAATGATTAATAACATTTTATATATTTAGGCTGCACAAACTAGTACACATATAGTCTAGTGGTGATCACAAATATGATACATACTCATGTGCAGTCTGATGTCTTAAATAGTAAGTTTAATTAGCTAACTGACTTGAAGAACCAGATGATCAGCAAACACAGTCAATTCATTATGTCAGCTAATCAAACTACAATACAAGATTAGATTTCACCAAACTTAAATCTAAAGCATTTCTTTGGTAAAGAGGATATAGTTTTGTTTAAGCAAAGGCTTCGGCTCAAATCCTTCTTTTGTACAAATTGTAATGTGGGACGAGCCTCTGCCCAGCATATCTGGAAATCAACACAGAGAAATAACACAATGAACATATAATACAGTTTATTTACATAGAAAACACACAGAAAACTATCAATGTACTCGCACTCACAATCATACTCCATTCATACACCTTAGCAACATGTAAAGATAGCTAGTCTCTTCACTGACAGGAATGTCTCACAAATACAGAGCCACAGTGTGTAAATTTGTGGATGCAAGTACCTTAACCAAACCGACTCTTTAGTCCGATCATAGCGAACGACTCTTAGTTCCTTAGAAATAAGTGACATAACTCTCAGTTCCTAGCTCGCTGACGGCTTGGTAGTGATACACACGTATCGCGCATCTCTCCCCTCTGTGGAGCTGGTGGCTGGGATATCAACACTAAAAGGCAGTCTCCCGAAGAGCTACATGCCAGCCTGTTCTGGAGACAATCCCTCCTGCAGCTGTCAGTAACGTCAATCTGTCCTGTTACTGCATACGGAGGACCTGGCGCTCCAATAATGCTGACCTTCTGTATCCTTCTGTATCCTTTAGTGTTGTACCCGCCATGTGAAGCTTTAAAGAGAAATTAAACGAACAATAAGCACTCATCCATCCATTCTCGTTATAGTTACCATAACTAACTTATAATGTTTTTCCACAAATTACAATTAAGTGATAATCCATCATTTGCTACTAACATTCTATAAATTATATGTATGACAATACACAAGAACTACATTCTACGGTGTGTGATGAGATTCTATATTAAATTTCAACAAAAGTACGATATCGCTACATGAAACAAATAAGGCAACTCTGGCATTCCATAGATTTTTTTTACCTACGCGATCACTCGCCAGTTCAAGCGCGCACGACTACTGCTCATGGCTTCCATACATATTTCACTCAAACGTAACAGCAATTCTATGGGTAGTTAGCACTTATACCTCTAAATCATTAACATAATAGCCAATATACATGAACAATAAGAACTTCAACAACAAAAGGAGCAAATTCAGCGTTATATCCAGAAATTAAACCTGCATTTTACAATCCTGATAGCTACGCATGAATGAACACGCACCGATAATAGATAGCTTGACCTATGATAGGGACATGGAAAATATGGCCATAAATAACCACAGAAAACCGCATATTACTAAAGACAGAAAGAATACTTACCCCAGTGAGATGTCTGGGCTCCTTTTCATGCCATAAATGACGCCAATTTCCCATGAAATAGGCAAACAGGTGTCATACCTGGACAGGCGATACTTGCTGTTTACGCTTACTGCTCACACAGTCGCTCACGTGACCCACACAACACCACAATACCCAGGTAACATACAGATGTACGTGACACAAACAACAGTGTCAAATTTGGTATGAAGCATCCTTAGGTAAAGTAAATCTGTTTTGTATAATGTGTGATTCTGCTAAAACCAAGTGGATGATAAATTGAC
Source organism: Ylistrum balloti (assembly GCF_031769215.1). Taxonomy (NCBI): domain Eukaryota; kingdom Metazoa; phylum Mollusca; class Bivalvia; order Pectinida; family Pectinidae; genus Ylistrum; species Ylistrum balloti. The sequence goes on along the minus strand of NW_026782895.1, from coordinate 26,695 downwards.
CTTTTTTGTTTTGGTATACAGATTGAGAGAATAATTAATGTTTTTCTTTGTTTTTCCAGCTTCTGTTCTGAACACAAATGGAGGCGCACATTCACTCCCAGCAAAAAATCCATATTTTCATTAGATGAGGATAAAAATAAGGAAAAGGATAAAAAGCCAGACAGAATCACAAAGACAAAACAAGATTCATTTGTACCAATGACAGCCAGTCCCCAGAGTAAGGATGAGGATTTAGAAGAACAACTGCTTGAGGAGGAAATGGAAGATGATGAGGAGGTGGAGCCTGCCTGTGACAGCGAGGAGGAGGATTTGGATAGCTCACCGTTAGATCCTAATTTTCTCATGTTGCCACACAATGTCTCCGGCAAAGTGAAATACAATGGCTCAAGTAAATGGTTTCCACAGCGACTATCACACCCATCTGACAACAATACCCCACTGAATGGCAGTGATGAGGAAAGTGAGGATGAAGAACTCAGCATAGACAGTAAAATGGCCAGTTTAAGCGTCAATGACATGACAATGACCAAGCTTGGCAGACTCAATCGTAGTCAAACAGACCTTGTATCAGGTAGAAGTATAGCTGAGTCACAGCGACTCCAGTCACACAGTGTGCAGGAGTTTCCTACTCGTTTTCCTGTTATTGTCAATGATGTGAACAAAGCAAAGCCTAGTTATAGGAATGGTTATGAACGAATTAAACATCTCTCAGACAGATGTCTAGCCTCACCTAGAAACTCTGTTCCTACCAAACAAGAAACTTCGTTTAAGACTAAGAAAAAGTCAATGGAGGAGAAACGAAGAATATTCAGTGGCTTGGAACAGTCCAGATCTGTACTTTTGATTGACAATGATTCAGATGAGGACATTTCTGACTTCAGCAAGGACACATACAAATCTATATCTGATGATAGCATTAATATAGCAGGAGAAAAAGATAGGAAATTGCCATCAGATGAAAAAGGAAATGTTTTTTCAGATGATCACTTCAAACTGCCATTAGGGGAACTTACCAAGCCACAGGAATTTCTCACATCATGCTGCGATGATTATGTCAAACTGCCGTTAGATGAAGTAATTGTTGGGCCAGTAACGTCACCTGATGACTTTGTACTAATAACAAAAAATGACTTTGATGAAACTGACATAAAAGAGACATTCAATGAAGACGATAAGATGGAGGAAGATGACATGTGTCAAGATGTTTGTTACAGACATGTGGTAGATGACAGCAATGAGAGTAGTGAGAATGAAGGTTTAGTTAACATAATACAGACAGAAGGATCAGCAAAGAGCCAGGAAGGAGGTTTGGTTAATAGTGTACAAACAGAACAATTTGTACAGCGCCAGGATGAAGAATTCATTGAAGATGAAGAGAAATCATCGCAAGGTGACCATGTTGTCACCAATTGACCTTATGACCCAAATGTCATGGGATTGTCATGTGATAAGGGGTCATTAGGTTAATTGACTTTGTTCTGTTGATGTTCTTGTTATGTTAACTTGTTTTCTTGTGTACTGCCTCCAGACTCTTCCTCAGATTTTAATCATGGCTTCACTGGGAATTGTTCCCTCATTCATTATCCATGAACTGAAGCTGAGTTAGATTCGTATAAATGTTTTACGTTGTAAATTAACAAAAACAGTATACCTACCATCTCATGTCACTAGTGTATACAAAGTAGATCAGTTAGAAAACTTTTTGTTATATATTTTTAATGATGCTAAAATTTGATTATCATTTTTTTAAGACATTTTCTTAAAATTAATAATTCAGTTTTGCAACATTAGGTAAACTGATTAGTTTATCAATGAAATCTGGGATTTGTTTGGAGGCTGGAGGAATCTTGTTTGCCAATTTTCATTCTATATCTGTTTAATGTTGGGATATATGCTATCCTTTTTAAAGTATTATGGCATGTTATTTTTTGATATGTTTGTTGTTACACTTTATTCTTTGATTTTAAAGGATTGTGTTGAAGACCATATTTACTATTTAAACCTGAATGATGTTTATTTATTGTTTGTCTGTGATGTTTATATTCTATGATAGCTATGATGACAACATAATCATTGACTTATTTCTGTACAATGCTTCTCTCCCATTGTAACATTCAATCTAATTGTCTTTTTTGTAAAATAAAGTGAGAATTTTTGTCTTTTTCTTTGGCTCCACAATATTGTCACATTTTGGGAGGTTACAGTCATATTAGAATCTTAGTATTTGTCAGTTTGTCTATTCTTCTTTCCATCTATCTATAGGACCATCTACCTATCTATAGGACCATGCATCTATCTATAGGACCATCCACCTATCTATAGGACCATCCATCTATCTAAAGGACCTTCTACCTATCTATAGGACCATGAATCTATCTATAGGACCATCCACCTATCTATAGGACCTATCTATAGGACCATCCACCTCTCTATAGGACCATCCATATATCTATAGGACTCTCTACCTATCTATAGGACCATGCATCTATCTATAGGACCATCCACATATCTATAGGACCATCCATCTATCTATAGGAACATCTACCTATCTATAGGACCATCTACCTAACTATAGGACCATCCATCTATCTATAGGACCATCTACCTATCTATAGGACCATCCACCTATCTTTAGGAACATCTACCTATCTATAGGACCATCCACCTATGTATAGGACCATCCACCTATCTATAGGACCTATCTATAGGACCATCCATCTATCTATAGGACCATCCATCTATCTAAAGGACCTTCTACCTATCTATAGGACCATGAATCTATCTATAGGACCATCCACCTATCTATAGGACCTATCTATAGGACCATCCACCTCTCTATAGGACCATCTACCTATCTATAGGACCATCCACCTATCTAAAGGACCATCCACCTATCTATAGGACCATCCACCTATGTATAGGACCATCCACCTATCTATAGGACCATCCACCTATCTATAGGACCATCCACCTATCTATAGGACCATCTACCTATCTATAGGACCATCCACCTATCTATAGGACCATCCACCTATCTATAGGACCTATCTATAGGAACTTCCATCTATCTATAGGACCATCCATCTATCTATAGGAACATCCACCTATCTATAGGACCATCCACCTATCTATAGGACCATCTACCTACCTATAGGACCATCCATCTATCTATAGGACCATCTACCTATCTATAGGACCATCCACCTATCTATAGGACCATCTACCTATCTATAGGACCATCCACCTATCTATAGGACCTGTCTATAGGACCTATCTATAGGACCATCCACCTATCTATAGGACCATCCACCTCTCTATAGGACCATCCAACTATCTATAGGACCATCCACCTATCTATAGGACCATCCACCTATCTATAGGACCATCCACCTATCTATAGGATCATCCACCTATCTATAGGACCATCCACTTATGTATAGGACCATCTACCTATCTATAGGATCATCCACCTATCTATAGGACCATCCACCTATCTATAGGACCTATCTATAGGAACATCCATCTATCTATAGGACCATCCATCTATCTATAGGACCATCCTCCTATCTATAGGAACATCTACCTATCTATAGGACCATCCACCTATGTATAGGACCATCCACCTATCTATAGGACCTATCTATAGGAACATCCATCTATCTATAGGACCATCCATCTATCTATAGGACCATTTACCTATCTATAGGACCATGCATCTATCTATAGGACCATCCACCTATCTATAGGACCTATCTATAGGACCATCCACCTATCTATAGGACCATCCATCTATCTATAGGACCATCCACCTATGTATAGGACCATCTACCTATCTATAGGACCATCCACCTATCTATAGGATCATCCACCTATCTATAGGACCATCCACCTATCTATAGGACCATCCAACTATCTATAGGACCATCCACCTATCTATAGGACCATCTACCTATCTATAGGACCATCCACCTATCTATAGGACCTGTCTATAGGACCTATCTATAGGACCATCCACCTATCTATAGGACCATCCAACTATCTATAGGACCATCCACCTAGGACCATCCACCTATCTATAGGACCTATCTATAGGAACATCCATCTATCTATAGGACCATATACCTATCTATAGGACCATCCTCCTATCTATAGGACCTGTCTATAGGACCTATCTATAGGATCATCCACCTATCTATAGGACCATCCACCTATGTATAGGACCATCTACCTATCTATAGGATCATCCACCTATCTATAGGACCATCCACCTATCTATAGGACCATCTACCTATCTATAGGACCATCCATCTATCTATAGGACCTATCGATAGAACCTATCTATAGGACCATCCACCTATGTATAGGACCACCCACCTATCTATAGGACCATCCATCTATCTTAAGGACCATCCATCTATCTATAGGACCATCTACCTATGTATAGGACCATCTACCTATCTCTAGGACCATCCACCTATCTATAGGACCTATCTATAGGACCATCCACCTATCTATAGGACCATTTACATATCTATAGGACCATCCACCTATGTATAGGACCATCTACCTATCTTTAGGACCATCCACCTATCTATAGGATCATCCACCTATCTATAGGACCATCCACCTATCTATAGGACCATCCATCTGTCTATAGGACCTATCTATAGGACCTATCTATAGGATCATCCACCTATCTATAGGACCATCCACCTATCTATAGGACCATCCACCTATTTATAGGACCATGCATATTTTGATGGAAGTTTGACTTTCATTTGATTTCTGTTCATTTTCTTTGATTAAACTTGGACTTACAAACCCAATTGAGGAGGAAAGGAAACACCAAAAATATCATTCAAAAATATTTATATTGAAAGTTCATATACATAATGATGTTAGATATGAACAAAGCCTGTTTTCTACTCTGTACCATGCTATTTTATAGGACTTGTATTTCTTCAGGATCTTGTTAAGGACAGTATTACACAGTGTTCAGATTATACAGGTAATTTGGTTGGAAAATAAACCCAACAAAATCTTACACTTTTAAAAGGTTTTTCACCAAAATGTTAAAACTTTTGATTGAATAAATTCTTAAATGTAGACTAGTAAAGTGACTTGCTCAAATGTGGTTTATTTTGGTAAATAACATGGGTAGTGTCTGTTAAATACTGGTCCTTACACAGCTATGTTTATACCATATATCACCTCATGTTCAAAGCATTTGATCTGTGTTGTTAAGGTGTGTAAATATACTTATAACCAGACTACACATACAGGTTCACATGTTCAAGTTTTACTATCAGTTCGTGCAGATATGCAAGGCACACATTTTTATGATGATATAAACCACTCAGTTTTTGATGATATTGTAAGCATGTCTGTGTTTGATTTCACACATTGAATAAGTATTACAGTGTTGTTGACAACATTTCTTCATCTGTGACCAAGTTTTGCCACTAACCTCTAATATCACAAGCCTTTAACCATATATATATTCTGGATTCTCATATATGTTTAATATGCATATTTTGTGCAATTGTACATCTCTACTTAAGAAATTTTGAAGCACAAGTTTGAAGAATTGTTCAGATTGAAAAGATATTTTGAAACCTTGTTTAAATAACATGTTAATCTGATCTGAGGTTGTAATAGACTATAGACACCATGGAAACATGTTGATCTGGTCTGAGGTTGTAATAGACTATAGACACCATGGAAACATATTGATCTGGTCTGAGGTTGTAATAGACTATAGACACCATGGAAACATGTTAATCTGGAGTTGTAATAGACTATAGACACCATGAAAACATGTTGATCTGAGGTTGTAATAAACTATAGAAACCATGGAAACATGTTGATCTGATCTGAGGTTGTAATAGACTATAGACACCATGGAAACATGTTGATCTGAGGTTGTAATAGACTATAGACACCATGGAAACATGTTGATCTAATCTGAGGTTGTAATAGACTATAGACACCATGGAAACATGTTGATCTGAGCTGAGGTTGTAATAGACTATAGACAATATGGAAACATGTTGATCTGGTCTGAGATTGTAATAGACTATAGACACCATGGAAACATGTTGATCTGATCTGAGGTTGTAATAGACTAAAGACACCATGGAAACATGTTGATCTGAGGTTGTAATAGACAAAAGACACCATGGAAACATGTTGATCTGAGCTGAGGTTGTAATAGACTATAGACACCATGGAAACATGTTGATCTGATCTGAGGTTGTAATAGACTATAGACACCATGGAAACATGTTGATCTGATCTGAGGTTGTAATAGACTATAGACACCATGGAAACATGTTGATCTGGAGTTGTAATAGACTATAGACACCATGGAAACATGTTGATCTGAGGTTGTAATAGACTATAGACACCATGGAAACATGTTGATCTGATCTGAGGTTGTAATAGACTATAGACACCATGGAAACATGTTGATCTGAGGTTGTAATAGACTATAGACACCATGGAAACATGTTGATCTGATCTGAGGTTGTAATAGACTATAGACACCATGGAAACATGTTGATCTGAGGTTGTAATAGACTATTGACACCATGAAAACATGTTGATCTGGTCTGAGGTTGTAATAGACTATAGAAACCATGGAAACATGTTGATCTGAGGTTGTAATAGACTATAGAAACCATGGAAACATGTTGATCTGATCTGAGGTTGTAATAGACTATAGACACCATGGAAACATGTTGATCTGGTCTGAGGTTGTAATAGACTATAGACACCATGGAAACATGTTGATCTGAGGTTGTAATAGACTATAGAAACCATGGAAACATGTTGATCTGATCTGAGGTTGTAATAGACTATAGACACCATGGAAACATGTTGATCTGGTCTGAGGTTGTAATAGACTATAGACACCATGGAAACATGTTGATCTGAGGTTGTAATAGACTATAGACACCATGGAAACATGCTGATCTGAGGTTGTAATAGACTATAGACACCATGGAAACATGTTGATCTGATCTGAGTTTGTAATAGACTATAGACACCGTGGAAACATGTTGATCTGGTCTGAGGTTGTAATAGACTATAGACACCATGGAAACATGTTGATCTGATCTGAGGTTGTAATAGACTATAGACACCATGGAAACATGCTGATCTGAGGTTGTAATAGACTATAGACACCATGGAAACATGTTGATCTGGTCTGAGGTTGTAATAGACTATAGACACCATGGAAACATGTTGATCTGAGGTTGTAATAGACTATAGACACCATGGAAACATGTTGATATGGTCTGAGGTTGTAATAGGCTATAGACAATATGGAAACATGTTGATCTGAAGTTGTAATAGACTATAGACACCATGGAAACATGTTGATCTGATCTGAGGTTGTAATAGACTATAGAAACCATGGAAACATGTTGATCTGAGGTTGTAATAGACTATAGAAACCATGGAAACATGTTGATCTGATCTGAGGTTGTAATAGACTATTGACACCATGGAAACATGTTGATCTGAGGTTGTAATAGACTATAGACACCATGGAAACATGTTGATCTGAGCTGGGGTTGTAATAGACTATAGACACCGTGGAAACATGTTGATCTGATCTGAGGTTGTAATAGACTATAGACACCATGGAAACATGTTGATCTGATCTGAGGTTGAAATAGACTATAGACACCATGGAAACATGTTGATCTGATCTGAGGTTGTAATAGACTATAGACACCATGGAAACATGTTGATCTGATCTGAGGTTGAAATAGACTATAGACACCATGGAAACATGTTGATCTGGTCTGAGGTTGTAATAGACTATAGAAATCATGGAAACATGTTGATCTGGAGTTATAATAGACTATAGATACCATGGAGACATGTTGATCTGAGCTGAGGTTGTAATAGACTATAGACACCGTGGAAACATGTTGATCTGAGGTTGTAATAGACTATAGACACCATGGAAACATGTTGATCTGAGGTTGTAATAGACTATAGACACCGTGGAAACATGTTGATCTGAGCTGAGGTTGTAATAGACTATAGACACCATGGAAACATGCTGATCTGTGGTTGTAATAGACTATAGACACCATGGAAACATGTTGATCTGGAGTTGTAATAGACTATAGACACCATGGAAACATGTTGATCTGATCTGAGGTTGTAATAGACTATTGACATCATGGAAACATGTTGATCTGGAGTTGTAATAGACTATAGACACCATGGAAACATGTTGATCTGGAGTTGTAATAGACTATAGACACCATGGAAACATGTTGATCTGAGCTGAGGTTGTAATAGACTATAGACATCATGGAAACATGTTGATCTGGAGTTGTAATAGACTATAGACACCATGGAAACATGTTGATCTGGAGTTGTAATAGACTATAGACATCATGGAAACATGTTGATCTGGAGTTGTAATAGACTATAGACACCATGGAAACATGTTGATCTGGAGTTGTAATAGACTATAGACACCATGGAAACATGTTGATCTGGAGTTGTAATAGACTATAGACACCATGGAAACATGTTGATCTGATCTGAGGCTGTAATAGACTATAGACACCATGGAAACATGTTGATCTGATCTGAGGTTGTAATAGACTATAGACACCATGGAAACATGTTGATCTGAGCTGGGGTTGTAATAGACTATAGACACCATGGAAACATGTTGATCTGAGTTTGTAATAGACTATAGACACCATATAAACATGTTGATCTGGTCTGAGTTTGTAATAGACTATAGACAGCATGGAAACATGTTGATCTGATCTGGAGTTGTATTTTCATATAATTTTGCAGAGGTTAGCATTGCTTCATGTAAGATAAAAAGCAATTAACAGACACCAGAAGGAAAATGAAATAGAAAAAAAAATTACCCATGAATACAATCTGGTACCTTACAAATTAATCAATGGTGTTGGTTCTAATACTTGAGTTTTCAATGTAGATCAATTACAGGCAGTGTATCAGTCTATTGTCGAGTTGGACATTATTATTAAAGTCTCTACTTATATGCACTTGATAACCCTGCAGATGTATTAAAGTTAATGAAAGATTGATATGCTGTACAATGTATCAGGGCAAGGATTGATGTGCTGCCGTTGATGGCAGTTCTCTGATCATGAATGGTCCCTTGAGGTGCACTGTGTGAACCTGGTTCAGGGTTTACCAGGTAGGTGCTGGGGGCGGGAGAACATATTCTCTGTTAGCCTGGTGGATTATGTAAGTCCTTATGTTCATCGTGACCTTTAGGTTCCATTGCAGTACTCTAGGAGTTACACAGATATTGATTTACACAGTGACCACCACTTCAGTTTCAGAACATTTTGTAAAACATTCAACTGATAATGTTTCCAAATTGTTTTGCATTACAACTTTAGAAATGTATTTTATATTCAATATTTTCTAGATTCACAAATGCAAGGTGACTATTTAATTCTGGTATTACAAAACAAAACAAAAACCCAAGAAATTGTAACTGATTTTAAGAGGATAAAGATAGCACTGTCCTCACACCTCCCTCCAAACCATTGCTTTCAAACTTACTGCTAAAATATATACATTTATATGTATATTTTACAGAATAATATTTTAAACATGCTATACATTAATTAAGCTGATATGATAGGCAATGCTGGACTGTATATGGAAATATAGGGAAACAACTTGAGCACAGAACAGATATTATTGGTGAGGGTGTCTGTATCCTTTACTAAATGAAACTTTTCCCATCTGGAATTGTTATACGCCAGTCATTCTTTATAAATGCAAAATGTATAGAGAGAAGTTTATGTCAACAAAATCTTCAACTACAATTAGTAAATCTTAGGACTAAACATTGTAAGTTTAGTTCAGTGATAGAGATGCAGCAAACATTTATCACAAAAATACTTGAGTAGAAATGTTTTGTATCTGGATGATCAAAAGCTTGCTATCAAGATCATGTTCACATGAGAGTGTGGTAAAACCAAAGTCGTCTTTTAAATGGGCATCTTTATACGATACATTTGAATATGTTTGAAGTGAGTACATCTTTTTGGGTTGCAGACTAATACCTCTAATCTTATGTATTTCTATGAATTTGTTGTAAGAGCTATTAGAAAAGAGAAGTTTTGTCATGAAGACTGAGGTGAAATGATACAATATACTCAACAAAAACAGAAACACACAATTAGATTGTGCAATCAATAACCTGTGATATTTTGGGCAATTTGTACAAGTCTGCTCTTTACAAAACTATAGAAGAAAAGTCTGTGTTACGTTACTCATGTTGTCACTTCAGTCACACAACGACACTTCAGTAACCTGGTGTAGGCAATTCTTGCATGAATCCCTGCACAGATTCTCCTATGCATTGAATTTGTGAGAACATTAATTTGCCTTAAGGGAATGTGTTAATGTTGCGGTCAACTAGGCACAGTTAGTTGGGGGGTTTTGATGTTTCCTAATACACCTGTCCAGCTCATCCCACAGATGCTCAATGGGAGACTTGTCAGGTTATATTGGGCCATTCCAGAGGCTGGGCATTGTTTGCAGTGAGAAAATTATGACTGACTGTGGCAACATGCAGTCATACATTGTCTTGCTAGACAATTAGGTTATGACTTCTGAGAAGAGAAAGGGCCTGTGGTCTACTAAAATCACTAAGGGGGATTTTACTCCATAGGAGATGCCTCCCCAAACCATTACAGCCCTACCGAATCTATCGTACTCAACCAGACATGCGTCAGCGAAATGCTCAGTGTCTGTGATATACCCTTTTTCTTCCATCCGAGTGATACAGAGTGAACATCACATGCCTCCACTGACACTTCCCTTATTCAGGCCAGGTCTGAGCAGTTACAATGTACTTGCCGCATCCTAGTTGTCAGAGGTGGCCCAACATCAGGTTGGTGCACAAGCGGTTCCTGGCAGTTTGAGCACTAATGGGTCTACCATGAGTACCTAAGGTCTGCCATGAATACCTAAGGTCTGCCATGAATACCTAAGGTCTGCCATGAATACCTTAGGTCTGCCATGAGTACCTTAGGTCTGCCATGAGTACCTAAGGTCTGCCATGAATACCTAAGGTCTGCAATGAGTACCTTAGGTCTGCCATGAGTACCTAAGGTCTACCATGAATACCTAAGGTCTACCATGAATACCTTAGGTCTGCCATGAGTACCTTAGGTCTGCCATGAGTACCTAAGGTATGTGACGCAGTCTCTACAGCTGTCTAGAATCTGTTGTGCAAGTTCGACAATCAAATTGCCCTGTCTTGTCATGTGGTCGTTACATGCAGACAACCGCTCTTTGGACAATTGAAAACTAACACAGTAGCATGGAAATGTGTAAAGTGTACATGGAGCAATGCCAAACTGTCATGTGACAGCAGTTTGGCTATGACCATCCATCAACATTACAATTGCTCTGACCCTCTTTACATTAAGCATGGCATCTTAGCAAATGGCAAAATCAAAGTGCAAATGTGGAAAATTGATGTGGTTGAACTTAGAGTATCCATTGAAATCATTTATTTTTTTAACTCAAGAAGCTCACAAAGTCAGAAAATGACATTGCCATTCTTGGCTGTTTTTAGGGTAGATTGTCGAGAAGGGAGATCATTCTTGATGACCAAATATTCCACTATTTCCTTATAGCTAAGGTCTACAGCAGTGGGAAACTTTGTGTGTTTCTGTTTTTGTTGAGTATATTTCCCTCATTGTCATGCCGGGAAAACTTAGACAAAAAGATATAGCATACTGTGATATAAAGTTCCCTTGATGTTGTGTAGTGAACACTTAATTATATTGATACCATCCGTCCATTATACAATACCTTACCATGAATACTTATATTGAATATGTCTAATATGCAGTTTGGTTTAAATGAATGATAATTCCATTGAGTTTCTGTCTATGATATAATTTGACATAACTGCAGGCATCAGCTTGTTGTAATAACTTCTGTGATAGTACTCTCATGTATTATTTTCATCAAAAACTTTTTTTAGAATAGTATATATTTTTACAAAAATTCATGCCTAAATTTTACTTTTGTATCCAACTATTATATAATAACTACATGTATGAAATATGTATCTCATTTCCATTATACAAACATAGAGATATGTTTTTATATAGCAAGTATGCAAATGTGAGCATACCATGTACTTTTATCAAACTTTTGATTTAAACTACTGCCAAAAAATCTTGCCAAGAAAAGAAAAACATTACATGTGAATGTGTGGATAATGAATCCTATATCATATAGATGTCATTATCAATGCTATAAATACTATTAAGGTAAAGAGTACAATTGATTACTAGAATCGTTCAGCCCCTTGGAGATAAAGTAGGGAGATCTTGGTTGGTTGACAGGTTTTACGTCCACACAACTCTTGTGTCCGGGCATCATGTCACTGACAAATGGCAGTATTCTGGCGAAGAGCAATCTCAAAGATCTCAAAGGGAAAGCTTCTCAAGTTGGCAAATATAAGGCTTGCCGAGTGATTTCATACTGAATGTTCTTTCCTCTAGGGTTGAGATCACCCTACCTCAGTCTCAAGGGGATGATGAATTATTTTTCTCTGACCCATTTGGGTTTCTGTGCATCATATGTTGTTGTCATGATGCTTGGCATTGTTGACATAAGGTAAATTGAGTTGTTGCTATGATGCTTGGCATCGTTGACATAAGGTCATTGAGTTGTTGCTATGATGCTTGGCATTGTTGACATGAGCTCATTGAGTTGTTGCTATGATGCTTGGCATTGTTGACATGAGCTCATTGAGTTGTTGTCATGATGCTTGGCATTGAGTTGTTGCTATGATGCTTGGCATTGTTGACATGAGCTCATTGAGTTGTTGCTATGATGCTTGGCATTGTTGACATGAGGTCATTGAGTTGTTGTCATGATGCTTGGCATTGAGTTGTTGCTATGATGCTTGGCATTGGTGACATAAGGTCATTGAGTTGTTGCTATGATGCTTGGCATTTTTGACAGGAGGTCATTGAGTTGTTGCTATGATGCTTGGCATTGTTGACAGGAGGTCATTGAGTTGTTGCTTTGATGCTTGGCATTGTTGACAGGAGGTCATTGAGTTGTTGCTATGATGCTTGGCATTGTTGACATGAGGCCATTGAGTTGTTGTCATAATGCTTGGCATTGAGTTGTTGCTATGATGCTTGGCATTGTTGACATAAGGTCATTGAGTTGTTGTTATGATGCTTGGCATTGTTGACATGAGGTAATTGAGTTGTTGCTATGATACTTGGCATTGAGTTTTTGCTATGATACTTGGCATTGTTGACATAAGGTCATTGAGTTGTTGCTATGATGCTTGGCATTGTTGAAATAAAGTCATTAAGTTGTTGCTATGATGCTTGGCATTGTTGACATGAGGTCATTGAGTTGTTGTCATGATGCTTGGCATTGTTGAAATGAGGTCATTGAATTGTTACTATGATGCTTGGCATTGTTGACATAAGGTCATTGAGTTGTTGCTATGATGCTTGGCATTGTTGACATGAGGTCATTGAGTTGTTGCTATGATGCTTGGCATTGTTGACATAAGGTCATTGAGTTGTTGTCATGATGCTTGGCATTGAGTTGTTGCTATGATGCTTGGCATTGTTGACATGAGGTCATTGAGTTGTTGCTATGATGCTTGGCATTGTTGAAATAAAGTCATTGAGTTGTTGTCATGATGCTTGGCATTGTTGAAATGAGGTCATTGAGTTGTTGCTATGATGCTTGGCATTGTTGACATAAGGTCATTGAGTTGTTGCTATGATGCTTGGTATTGTTGACATGAGGTCATTGAGTTGTTGTCATGATGCTTGGCATTGAGTTGTTGCCTTGATGCTTGGCATTGTTGACATAAGGTTATTGAGTTGTTGTTATGATCCTTGGCATTGTTGACATGAGGTCATTGAGTTGTTGTCTTGATGCTTGGCATTGGTGACATAAGGTCATTGAGTTGTTGCTATGATGCTTGGCATTGTTGACATAAGGTCATTGAGTTGTTGCTATTATGCTTGGCATTGTTTACATAAGGTCATTGAGTTGTTGTCATGATGCTTGGCATTGTTTACATAAGGTCATTGAGTTGTTGTCATGATGCTTGGCATTGTTGACATGAGGTCATTAAGTTGTTGCTATGATGCTTGGCAATGTTGACATAAGGTCATTGAGTTGTTGCTATGGTGTTTGGCATTGTTGACATGGGGTCATTGAGTTGTTGCTATGATGCTTGGCATTGTTGACATGAGGTCATTGAGTTGTTGCCATGATCTTGGCATTATTGATATGAGGTCATTGAGTTGTTGTCATGATGCTTGGCATTGTTGACATAAGGTCATTGAGTTGTTCTCATGATACTTGGCATTATTGACATAAGGTCATTGAGTTGTTGTCATGATACTTGGCATTGTTGACATAAGGTCATTGAGTTGTTGTCATGATACTTGGCATTGTTGACATAAGGTCATTGAGTTGTTGTCATGATACTTGGCATTGTTGACATAAGGTCATTGAGTTGTTGTCATGATACTTGGCATTGTTGACATAAGGTCATTGAGTTGTTGTCATGATACTTGGCATTTTTGACATAAGGTCATTGAGTTGTTGCTATGGTGTTTGGCATTGTTGACATGGGGTCATTGAGTTGTTGCTATGATGCTTGGTATTGTTGACATGAGGTCATTGAGTTGTTGCCATGATCTTGGCATTATTGACATGAGGTCATTGAGTTGTTGTCATGATGCTTGGCATTGTTGACATAAGGTCATTGAGTTGTTGTCATGATACTTGGCATTGTTGACATAAGGTCATTGAGTTGTTGTCATGATACTTGGCATTGTTGACATAAGGTCATTGAGTTGTTGTCATGATACTTGGCATTTTTGACATAAGGTCATTGAGTTGTTGTCATGATACTTGGCATTTTTGACATAAGGTCATTGAGTGGTTGCTATGATTTGTACCATTATCCTGATAAGGCAAATCTCCTATATACATCTAGAGTATGATAAGGTACACCTCTAGAGTAAAAGGAAATGTTGTCATGATTGAGAAAGAAAAGGTTTCATTTTACAGCATTTTTCTTTTTCATCCACGTCAGGGAGTAAAAAAATAGAGTTAGGGTTCAGACTCAGAGTTATATACTTTTTTGTCAAAGAGTTTGTCTCACTTTTACCAATTTTGTGGAGCCTTTTTTTTTCTGTTTAAGTTTGTTGTTTACAGGAGGCCTTCTGGATAGTCTAAACAAACATAAATATTGTTGAACTCCTTTGAATTATATGACATTATGCTTGCAAAAATTTGAGTCTACTTTCAAAGGTGACAGCCTCACCAAAATCACAACAAAGTGTTTGAAAATGTATTAAGATGCTTGAATATTCAGAATATTAGAAAATGTGTTCATTATACATGTTAATCCACATTTAAGAAATAACAAGTTTCTTTATTTTCGTCACCTTGGATACCCTAGCATGATGCAACAGTAAGTCATGAAAGAAATCAGCCTGAGGTGGACACCTATATATTTGTCAATAGCTATGTATTTGTGCGATCTCACCAAGAGGTTGTAAGATTTGATTTGTAAGTCAACCAGAAATGGAAAGGATTTGATCTATCACTAGATATGAAACTTTTGTTTTATTGAAAAAATCATGTGTTTGAACAGCTCTCCTATTAATATTATCATACATGTATACACTCAGATTTCAGATAACTACACAGCATTAGATCCATCTCTTGATGTTACTTTTAACAAACATGTGAAAACCATTCATGATATAGATCATGATATTACAGCTGTAATGGAAATATCTTTATCTAAATATTCTTGGTATAACAGAGGTATAATGTGAAGGATGTACCATGTATAATCACAATAAACAGTAAAGTGATCAGTTTGGTCTTGTTTTGCTTAATGTCCTTTCCATGGTCATCTAAGAATGGTCTTCTGATGTATGAGAAGTAAGTGCATATGTTGATTGCATGTGTTTGTGGCTGGCTGTAGTGGTTTTTTTTGTGAAAGTGCAGAAATTAAGCCAATGTTATATTGTTTCTGCATCAAAGTCAAACATTATACTGACAACAGACACCCAATTCTTACACTACCATACAGAAGTATACTGCAGGACATCCCCAGCAGGACACCACACCTGGTTACATTATACTGACTACAGACAAACCAGTCCTTACACTACCATACAGAAGTATACTGCAGGACATCCCCAGCAGGACACCACACCTGGTTACATTATACTGACAACAGACAAACCAGTCCTTACACTACCATACTGAAGTATACTGCAGGACATCCCCAGCAGGACACCACACCTGGTTACATTATACTGACAACAGACAAACCAGTCCTTACACTACCATACTGAGGTATACTGCAGGATATCCCCAGCAGGACACCACACCTGGTTACATTATACTGACAACAGACAAACCAGTCCTTACACTACCATACTGAAGTATACTGCAGGACATCCCCAGCAGGACACCACATATATATTGATTTTCAGTGTTATTTCTTTATCTTATTTGAAGATAACTGCTTAGTTGATATTTCTGAGAATTCATTGAATCAAATGTAGATTTGGCAGTTTTTCAATTGTAGTTTGTAAACAACACAACCAAAAAATAGTCACAATCGATGAGTGGGCAGATCAAAAAGACATTCAGCAATGAAACTGATACATTTCCTAACTCCAGTTTACACCATTTTCATTACCATACACATGTTTTCATATCCTTTGATAAAGCCGTAAATGAACTTATTAGCTGTAAGTCAATGCCTGGTTATAAGCCAATCTCGATATATTGCTTTGACAATAATTTACCTACATTTGAATGCTGTTTCATGGTTTGGTAATTCCTGACTTTTAGTAGATGTAATGTGTTGACCCCGTGGGATCCTGTAATAAGTCCATTTCTCACTCAGTAGATTTAATATTCTGGCTCCCAAGGGTCCTGTTATAAGCCCATCCCCTCGACTTAGAAAAGATGTTATTTATGTCTTGTCCCCCTGGGATCTGCCAGGATAAGCCCATCCCTCTACTTTGAGAAAATGGTATGTGTCAGCCCCTTGGGTTTCCTAGGTATTGATATTGCAGGGCTATTTTTTTTCTGCCTACTCACTTGGTACTCGATTGGGAAGGATGAATTTTGCAAGACGCTGCTTTGTCAAATGATTTAGAAGCAGTAATTGAAACTCCATCTCTTAGATTTAAAAACTTGAAATATAAAAATATAAATCTATAAAACATACATAGCTGATACAATATTAATGAAATATTCTGGATGTGATTCCCATCAGTTACTCAAGAATCTGCAACAGATTTTTTTGAACTGTTCTGCTTGAATGTATAAATAACAACACATACTAATTCATGCTGCCAAATTAAGCTGAACAAATAATTTCACCATCACAAAATCTAAATAATTTTTGTCATGGGGATAAGCCAGTATATCAAGTGGACTTTGACATTAATCTTTGTGTCAAACACAGTTTCCATAAAAATCTTGTCAATGCCATATTCCTGTTCTGCACAATCCTCTCAGTAAATGAACATTCACATAGTAAATGGTCAGGTAGTATCTGGAGGGTAAGTCCCCCCCTCATACAGTAAGTGGACATGCTGTAGTCAGAGGGATTGGTCCCATCATACAGCAGATGGACACGCTGTAATCAGAGAGTTTGGTCCCATCATACAGCAGATGGACATGCTGTAATCAGAGGGTTTGGTCCCATCATACAGCAGATGGACATGCTATATAGGATGGGTAAGGCCCCCTCACACAGTAAATGAACATGCTGTAATCAAAGGGTTTGATCCCATCATACAGCAGATGGACATGCTATATAGGATGGGTAATGCTCCCTGACACAGCAAATAAACATGCTGTAATCAGAAGGTTTGGTCCCATCATACAGCAGATGGACATGCTGTAACCAGATTGTTTAGTCCCATCATACAGCAGATGGACATGCTGTAATCAAAGGGTTTGGTCCTAACATACAGCAGATGGACATGCTATATAGGATGGGTAAGGCCCCTTCACACAGTAAATAAACATGCTGTAATCTGAGGATTTGATCCCATCATACAGCAGATGGACATGCTGTAATCAAAGGGTTTGGTCCTAACATACAGCAGATGGACATGCTATATAGGATGGGTAAGGCCCCTTCACACAGTAAATAAACATGCTGTAATCTGAGGATTTGATCCCATCATACAGCAGATGGACATGATGTAATCAGAGGGTTTGGTCCCATGACACAACAGGTGGACATGCTATATAGGATGGGTAATGCTCCCTCACACAGCAGATGGACATACTGTAATCAGAGGGTTTGGTCCCATCATACAGCAGATGGACATGATGTAACCAGAGGGTTTGGTCCCATCACACAGCAGATGGACATGCTGTAATCTGAGGGTTTGGTCCCATCATACAGCAGATGGATATGCTATATAGGCTGGGTAAGGCCCCCTCACACTGCAGATGGACATGCTGTAATCAGAGGGTTTGGTCCCATCATACAGCAGATGGACATGCTGTAATCAAAGGGTTTGGTCCCATCATACAGCAGATGGACATGCTGTAATCAGAGGGTTTGGTCCCATCACACAGCAGATGGATATGCTATATAGGCTGGGTAATGCTCCCTCACACAGCAGATGGACATACTGTAATCAGAGGGTTTGGTCCCATTATACAGCAGATGGATATGCTATATAGGCTGGGTAAGGCCCCCATCACACAGCAGATGGACATGCTGTAATCAGAGGGTTTGGTCCCATCATACAGCAGATGGACATGCTGTAATCAAAGGGTTATGGTCCCATCATACAGCAGATGGACATGCTGTAATCTGAGGGTTTGGTCCCATCATACAGCAGAATCAGAGGGTGGACATGCTGTAATCAGAGGGTTTGGTACCATCATACAGCAGATGGACATGATGTAATCAGAGGGTTTGGTCCCATGACACTACAGATGGACATGCTATATAGGATGGGTAATGCTCCCTCACACAGCAGATGGACATACTGTAATCAGAGGGTTTGATCCCATCATACAGCAGATGGACAGGCTGTAATCAGAGGGTTTGGTCCCATCATACAGCAGATGGATATGCTGTAACCAGATTGTTTAGTCCCATCATACAGCAGATGGACATGCTGTAATCAAAGGGTTTGGTCCCATCATACAGCAGATGGATATGCTATATAGGCTGGGTAAGGCCCCCTCACACTGCAGATGGACATGCTGTAATCAGAGGGTTTGGTCCCATCATACAGCAGATGGACATGCTGTAATCAAAGGGTATGGTCCCATCATACAGCAGATGGACATGCTGTAATCAGAGGGTTTGGTCCCATCACACAGCAGATGGATATGCTATATAGGCTGGGTAATGCTCCCTCACACAGCAGATGGACATACTGTAATCAGAGGGTTTGGTCCCATTATACAGCAGATGGATATGCTATATAGGCTGGGTAAGGCCCCCTCACACAGCAGATGGACATGCTGTAATCAGAGGGTTTGGTCCCATCATACAGCAGATGGACATGCTGTAATCAAAGGGTTTGGTCCCATCATACAGCAGATGGACATGCTGTAATCTGAGGGTTTGGTCCCATCATACAGCAGATGGACATGCTGTAATCAGAGGGTTTGGTACCATCATACAGCAGATGGACATGATGTAATCAGAGGGTTTGGTCCCATGACACTACAGATGGACATGCTATATAGGATGGGTAATGCTCCCTCACACAGCAGATGGACATACTGTAATCAGAGGGTTTGATCCCATCATACAGCAGATGGACAGGCTGTAATCAGAGGGTTTGGTCCCATCATACAGCAGATGGATATGCTATATAGGCTGGGTAAGGCCCCCTCACACAGCAGATGGACATGCTGTAATCAGAGGATTTGGTCCCATCAAACAGCTATATAGGATGGGTAAGGCCCCCTCACACAGCAGATGGACATACTGTAATCAGAGGGTTTGGTCCCATCATACAGCAGATGGACATGCTGTAATCAGAGGGTTTGGTCCCATCATATAGCTATATAGGATGGGTAAGGCCCCCTCACACAGCAGATGGACATACTGTAATCAGTGGGTTTGGTCCCATCATACAGCAGATGGACATGCTGTAATCAGAGGGTTTGGTCCCATCATACAGCAGATGGAAATGCTGTAATCAGAGGGTTTGGTCCCATCATACAGCTATATAGGATGGGTAAGGCCCCCTCACACAGCAGATGGACATACTGTAATCAGAGGGTTTGGTCCCATCATACAGCAGATGGACATACTGTAATCAGAGGGTTTGGTCCCATCATACAGCAGATGGACATGCTGTAATCAGAGGGTTTGGTCCCATCATACAGCTCTATAGGATGAGTAAGGCTACCTCACACAGTAAATGGGCAGGCAGTATGATCACCTTTACACAATAGATAGAAAGGCTGTAATGGAAGGATTAGCCTGCTTCACACAGCAGATGGACATGAAAAGAAAAGAAATACTAACATGACATGAAACTCTCTATCAAAGCTGGAAGATTTTCTTGACACTAATATGTAATATTTTGGTGACTGTGTATGGATGTATTTTATTTCATATCACATATGTTACATAACTGAATTGATGATAATATCAAATTTGTGCTTGGAATCCCTCCTGTACTTTTTGAAAATTACTGATATGGTTACAGCACATGGTGAATATGAAAGACTGGCACAATTTACCGCAGGCTGCCATAAAGAAGATAGGACACTATAAATCTGTCGGTATACATAGCCTAGTGAACACAACCTTTTATTACTTCCAACATTCTTGTATCTTTAATTTTCTCCATACTTAATGGCCCCATTAAAAGTCATCTCCAAATAAAAATGGAGTTGTTTTGCCTGAGAGCAAAGTATTTCAATTTTGCACGGACAGATGATTATCTCTGCATTATGGTGAATGCAAATTGGGAGGTTAAGAAAGCAATGTTCTTGAATGGTTTACTTTACCTGTCTCACTTGACAATCTCTCGAGTGAAACATGGGCAAATAATAAAGTGGGAAAACTTATTTGTACGAAAGAGATGAGTTGATATGAATTTCCTTCTGAATCTACAATCTGTCAAACCGGTTTAGGTATATAAAGGGGTGTGGGTGTTTGGTCTCAATTGAAATATTACATTCTGATTGACATATAGCTGTAAACACTTTAACAACTGTCCACACTGTATATCACAAGAAAACGATTGAAAATGTTTCATTACTTTAATTTTAAAAAAACCACTCTGTACCATGTTTGTTTGCCTTTCCCATCTTGGATATGGCTTCCTGGTCCTGTGGTGGCTCTGTCTGTAAACCTTAACAGCTTGACTAACACTGCTAGAGTTGAGATAATTGACAACACAGCGATTGAAGTATATTCACGTTTTTTGAAATTGTTACCCTCCCAATGAAGCAATTTTTTAACATTTAAAAAGTGTATGGTACCTAAGCTGATTAAGTAAAACCACTAACTAACCATAAAATTTGAACATATTACCGGTAGTTAAAGTAACCATATGTCCTGAAATAGTAGTATTCATCTGAAAACTGTTCTTGCTTGTATAAATTGTTGTAAAACAGGTGTCGAGAAGTACAAGACGGATCCTTCTCAATTTTCCATTTGGTACACTTGATTATTAAGTACTCAAAGTTAAATGATTTTTTCAGAATATCAGAGAGATTGCTTCCTGTTCAGTGTCAAACTTTCAGTGTGGGTGTTGATAATACATTGTCTTATGATTTGTCATGGGAAACCAATATTTGAATAATCATTATATAATAAGTGCTACCGTGTTGTGCAGAAATTTAAGGGTGAATTTGAGGTGAGCATTTTTAGGAAAAAAAATAATAAAAGTTTGACAGGATTTTTTTTTTTTTTTGGGGAGGGGGGGGGTATTATTTTGCAGGTATGCATTCTAGGTTGTCATGTGAGTGGTGAGTTGTCAAGTGTACCTAAGTATTACTTGTTTTCTACTCAAAAAAGTTTGATTGTTCAACTGTTTTATATGTTTAAATTCTAGTTTTAATTTGAGCTGTGAATTGTCCATTACTTATGTTCTACTCAAGGCTCCTACTTTTTACTGGTGCACTGGAGGAACTTAATATTGATTTATTTTTGTCATTTTACTTTTTGCCAAGGTTTGATGTATCCTTCCCTTTAAATTTTGTTTACCAATATATGGCCATTAAATGTGTGTTAGTGATGAGCTTCATAACATGAAAATGCTCATTTTGTTATAGGCTTTGTTCTAGGCTTGAGGTCAGATGAATATACAAATTGGAGACAGGGATGACAAGGTGGTCAGGTGGTGTTGTGAATGATGCTCTGGAGACTGAGGTCCGATTACTCTGGGGATCTTGGTTCAATTACCTGATCCCATGTTAAAAGGTCTGTCACCCACCTGACCACCAAACACATACTTTAATCTTGATCAGTACAAGAGTGTTGTTGATATAGTTGTTTTATTATTGTGTGAAATAAAGAAAATCTTTACATGCAACCATTTCCCACCTGTACTCTTATGGATATTTGTCAATAAGTGTTTTCTATATATATTTGTGTGAGATTTCAGAATATCATAATTGTTCTAGTGACAACAGACCACTTATTGTTATGTCTGCCTACTTATAAGAAAAACAAGAATTAGTAAGATTTTTTAAAATCATTTTCAAAGCGTTAGTTATATTGCAAGATAACAGAAAAAAATACAATGCCTTAATGATCGTGCTATCTTTAGACCACTGTAATGGAATACAAATATTTACTGCAAATGGACTAGGAGATAGCTGCACCATGAAACACCAGGTAGTACAGCATATGAGCCTGACACCTAGACACTTGAGGGGTAGGGACTCAGACCAGGTTTATTGACATATGTTAAGTGTCTGAGGCCCGTCACAATTCTCTGTATTTTATGATGTGTGTTTACATTAGTACTGCCTCAAGTTATATTTGTATGCTTCAAGTTAAGTGTTTGAACATCATAGCTGATGTATTTTTATGTTTGAAATGCTAAAACAAATTGTGTAATGGGTAAAAAAGGTGTTTTGTGTCGGTCTAGCTGATGGCAGTTAGAAACAAAACAATATACCTGTTATGAAGAAGAATGGCATGATGGCAAGGTAATGGATATTTTGTGGGACTTAAACACAGAGAGAGAGAGAGAGAGAGAGAGAGAGAGAGAGAGAGAGAGAGAGAGAGAGAGAGAGAGAGAGAGAGAGAGAGAGAGAGAGAGAGAGAGAGAGAGAGAGAGAGAGAGAGATTATAAAATTATGTTATTCAGAGAATAGGTAGTTTGCTTGACTCTTCACAGTTTGAGAGGTGTGGGGTGTGATTCAGAGAATGGATTGAAACAATACACTTCTTCCATCTTGCAAATTAAACATGTTTAAAGCATTATCTACTTGGTATACAAAAGAAGGTTCAGACATCATAATGTATAAAACACCCTCCTGAAGTCTAGATGTATAGAATATCTACAGTAAACACACACCCTCCTGAAGTCTATGTGTATAGAAATCTACAGTAAACTCACACCCTCCTGAAGTCTAGTTGTATAGAATATCTACAGTAAACACATACCCTCCTGAAGTCTAGATGTATAGAATATCTACAGTAAACACACACCCTCCTGAAGTCTAGTTGTATAGAATATCTACAGTAAACACATACCCTCCTGAAGTCTAGATGTATAGAATATCTACAGTAAACACACACCCTCCTGAAGTCTATGTGTATAGAATTTTTACAGTAAACACACACCCTCCTGAAGTCTAGATGTATAGAATATCTACAGTAAACACACACCCTCCTGAAGTCTATGTGTATAGAATATCTACAGTAAACACACACCCTCCTGAAGTCTAGTTGTATAGAATATCTACAGTAAACACATACCCTCCTGAAGTCTAGATGTATAGAATATCTACAGTAAACACACACCCTCCTGAAGTCTATGTGTATAGAATTTTTACAGTAAACACACACCCTCCTGAAGTCTAGATGTATAGAATATCTACAGTAAACACACACCCTCCTGAAGTCTATGTGTATAGAATATCTACAGTAAACACACACCCTCCTGAAGTCTATGTAAACACACACACACTCCTGAAGTCTAGATGTATAGAATATACAGAAACACACACCCTCCTGAAGTCTAGTGTATAGAATATCTAACACACACCCTCCTGAAGTCTATGTATGTATAGAATATCTACAGTAAACACACACCCTCCTGAAGTCTAGGTGTATAGAATATCTACAGTAAACACACACCCTCCTGAAGTCTAGGTGTATAGAATATCTACAGTAAACACACACACTCCTGAAGTCTATGTGTATAGAATATCTACAGTAAACACACACCCTCCTGCAGTCTAGGTGTATAGAATATCTACAGTAAACACACACCCTCCTGAAGTCTATGTGTATAGAATATCTAAACACACACCCTCTTGAAGTCTGTGTGTATAGAATATCTACAGTAAACACACACCCTCCTGACGTCTAGGTGTATAGAATATCTAGAGTAAACACACACCCTCCTGAAGTCTATGTGTATAGAATATCTACAGTAAACACACTCCCTCCTGAAGTCTAGGTGTATAGAATATCTACAGTAAACACACACCCTCCTGAAGTCTAGTTGTATAGAATATCTACAGTAAACACATACCCTCCTGAAGTCTATGTGTATAGAATATCTACAGTAAACACACACCCTCCTGAAGTCTAGTTGTATAGAATATCTACAGTAAACATACACCCTACTAGTGTATAGAATATCTACACACACCCTCCTGAAGTCTATGTGTATAGAATATCTACAGTAAACACACACCCTCCTGAAGTCTAGTGTATAGAATATCTACAGTAAACACACACTACTAGTAAACACACACCACACACCCTCCTGTAGTCTAGTTGTATAGAATATCTACAGTAAACACATAACCTCCTGAAGTCTAGATGTATAGAATATCTACAGTAAACACACACCCTCCTAAAGTCTATGTGTATAGAATTTTTACAGTAAACACACACCCTCCTGATGTCTAGATGTATAGAATATCTACAGTAAACACACACCCTCCTGAAGTCTATGTGTATAGAATATCTACAGTAAACACACACCCTCCTGAAATATATCCAGTAAACACACACCCACCAGAGGTCGAAGTGTATAGAATATCTACAGTAAACACACACCCTCCTGAAGTCTACAGTAAACACACACCCTCCTGAAGTCTATGTGTATAGAATATCTACAGTAAACACACACCCTCCTGAAGTCTAGATGTATAGAATATCTACAGTAAACACACACCCTCCTGAAGTCTATGTGTATAGAATATCTACAGTAAACACACACCCTCCTGAAGTCTATGTGTATAGAATATCTACAGTAAACACACACCCTCCTGAAGTCTATGTGTATAGAATATCTACAGTAAACACACACCCTCCTGAAGTCTAGGTGTATAGAATATCTACAGTAAACACACACCCTCCTGAAGTCTATGTGTATAGAATATCTACAGTAAACACACACCCTCCTGAAGTCTAGATGTGTATAGAATATCTAAGTCTAGTATAACACACACCCTCCTGAAGTCTATGTGTATAGAATATCTACAGTAAACACACACCCTCCTGAAGTCTAGTTGTATAGAATATCTACAGTAAACACACACCCTCCTGAAGTCTATGTGTATAGAATATCTACAGTAAACACACACCCTCCTGAAATATCTACAGTAAACACATACCCTCCTGAAGTCTAGATGTATAGAATATCTACAGTAAACACACACCCTCCTGAAGTCTATGTGTATAGAATATCTACAGTAAACACACACCCTCCTGAAGTCTAGATGTATAGAATATCTACAGTAAACACACACCCTCCTGAAGTCTAGGTGTATAGAATATCTACAGTAAACACACACCCTCCTGAAGTCTATGTGTATAGAATCTACAGTAAACACACACCCTCCTGACAGTAAACACACACCCTCCTGAAGTCTAGATGTATAGAATATCTACAGTAAACACACACCCTCCTGAAGTCTATGTGTATAGAATATCTACAGTAAACACACACCCTCCTGAAGTCTAGATGTATAGAATATCTACAGTAAACACACACCCTCCTGAAGTCTATGTGTATAGAATTTTTACAGTAAACACACACCCTCCTGAAGTCTAGTTGTATAGAATATCTACAGTAAACACACACCCTCCTGAAGTCTAGGTGTATAGAATATCTACAGTAAACACACACCCTCCTGAAGTCTAGTTGTATAGAATATCTACAGTAAACACACACCCTCCTGAAGTCTAGATGTATAGAATATCTACAGTAAACACACACCCTCCTGAAGTCTATGTGTATAGAATATCTACAGTAAACACACACCCTCCTGAAGTCTAGGTGTATAGAATGTCTACAGTAAACACACACACTCCTGAAGTCTATGTGTATAGAATATCTACAGTAAACACACACCCTCCTGCAGTCTAGGTGTATAGAATATCTACAGTAAACACACACCCTCCTGAAGTCTAGTTGTATAG
>NW_026782894.1:0-81804 GCF_031769215.1 Ylistrum balloti | reverse complement strand
GTATGTATAACGTTGTGTTGCTATATCACCACGGGTGTGCGTGACGTTGTGTTACTATATCACCCCGGATGTGTATGACGTTGTGTTGCAATATCCCACCAGGTGTAAATGACGTTGTGTTGCTATATCACCACGGGTGTGTATGACGTTGTGTTGCTATATCACCACGGGTGTGTATAACGTTGTGTTGTTATATCCCCACGTTTGTGTATAACGTTGTGTTGCTGTATCACATCAGATGTATGACGTTGTGTTGCTATATCACCACGGGTGTGTATGACGTTGTGTTGCTATATCACCACGGGTGTGTATAACGTTGTGTTGTTATATCCCCACGGGTGTGTATAACGTTGTGTTGCTATATCACATCAGATGTATTACGTTGTGTTGTTATATCATCACGAGTATGTATGACGTTGTGTTGTTATATCACCACGGGTGTGCGTGACGTTGTGTTACTATATCACCCAGGATGTGTATGACGTTGTGTTGCAATATCCCACCAGGTGTGTATGACGTTGTGTTGCTATATCACACCAGGTGTGTATGACGTTGTAATGTTATATCACCAGGGGTATGTATGGCGTTCTGTTGCTATATCACCACGGGTGTGCGTGACTTTGTGTTACTATATCACCCCGGATGTGTATGACGTTGTGTTACTAAATTACATCAGATGTGTATGACGTTGTATTGTTAAATCACCCCGGTGTGTATGACGTTGTGTTGCTATATCATCATGGGTATGTATGACGTTGTGTTGCTATATCATCATGGGTATGTATGACGTTGTGTTGCTATATCATCATGGGTATGTATGATGTTGTGTTGCTATATCACCACGGGTATTTATGACGTTGTGTTGCTATATCACGCCGGGTATGTATGACGTTGTGTTTCTATATCACCACGGGTATGTATGAGGTTGTGTTGCTAAATCACCAGGTGTATGTATGACGTTGTCTTGCTATATCAAACAGGGTATGTATGACGTTGTGTTGCTATTTAATCAGGGGTATGTATGACGTTGTGTTGCTATATCACCACGGGTATATATGACGTTGTGTTGCTATATCACACGGGGTATGTATGACGTTGTGTTGCTGTATCACCACTGGTGTGTATGATGTTGTGTTGCTATATCACCACGGGTGTGTATGACATTGTGTTGCTATATCACACCAGGTGTGTATGATGTTGAGATAATTTATCACCACGGGTGTGTATGATGTTGTATTGCTATATCACCACGGGTGTGTATGACGTTGTGTTGCTATATCACCACGGGTGTGTATGATGTTGTGTTGCTATATCACTACGGGTGTATATGACGTTGTGTTGCTATATCACACCAGGTGTGTATGATGTTGTGTTAATATATCAAGACGAGTGTGTATGACGTTGTGTTACTATATCACCAGGAGTGTGTATATCGTTGTGTTGCTATATCATCATGGGTATGTATGACGTTATGTTGCTATATCACCACGGGGTGTTTATGACGTTGTGTTGCTATATCACAAGGGTGTGTATGACGTTGTGTTACTAAATTACATCAGATGTGTATGACGTTGTATTTTTAAATCACCCCGGGTGTGTATGACGTTGTGTTGCTATATCATCATGGGTATGTATGACGTTGTGTTGCTATATCACCACGGGTATGTATGACGTTGTGTTGCTATATCATCATGGGTATGTATGATGTTGTGTTGCTATATCACCACGGGTATTTATGACGTTGTGTTCCTATATCACACCGGGTATGTATGACGTTGTGTTTCTATATCACTACGGGTATGTGACGTTGTTTTGCTAAATCACCAGGTGTATGTATGACGTTGTCTTGCTATATCAAACGGGGTATGTATGACGTTGTGTTGCTATTTAATTAGGGGTATGTATGACGTTGTGTTGCTATATCACCACGGGTGTGTATGACGTTGTGTTACTATATCACCCCGGATGTGTATGACGTTGTGTTCCTCTATCACCACGGGTGTGTATGACGTTGTGTTGCTATATCACACCAGGTGTGTATGACGTTGTAATGTTATATCACCAGGGGTATATATGGCGTTCTGTTGCTATATCACCACGGATATGTATGACGTTGTGTTGCTATATCACCACGGATATGTATGACGTTGTATTGCTATATCACACCAGGTATGTATGATTTTGTGCTACTATATCACCACGGGTATGTTAACGTTGTGTTCCTATATCACCACGTGTGAGTATGACGTTGTGTTGCTATGTCAACACAGGTATATATGACGTTGTGTTCCTATATCGCCACGGTGGTGGGTGACGTTCTGTTGCTATATCACCACGGGTGTGTATGACGTTGTGTTGCTATATCACACCAGGTGTGTATGACGTTGTGTTGTTAAATCACCCCGGATGTCTATGACGTTGTGTTTCTATATCATCATGGGTATGTATGACCTTGTGTTGCTATATCACCACGGGTGGGTATGACGTTGTGTTGCTATATCAACACAGGTATATATGACGTTGTGTTTCTATATCACCACCGGTATGTGTGACGCTGTGTTGCTATATCACACCAGGTGTCTATGACGTTGTGTTGTTATATCCCCACGTTTGTGTATAACGTTGTGTTGCTATATCACATCAGATGTATGACGTTGTGTTGTAATATCATCACGGATATGTATGACGTTGTGTTGCTATATCACCACGGATATGTATGACGTTGTATTGCTATATCACACCAGGTATGTATGATTTTGTGTTACTATATCACCACGGGTATGTTAACGTTGTGTTCCTATATCACCACGTGTGAGTATGACGTTGTGTTGCTATGTCAACACAGGTATATATGACGTTGTGTTCCTATATCGCCACGGGGGTGGGTGACGTTCTGTTGCTATATCACCACGGGTGTGTATGACGTTGTGTTGCTATATCACACCAGGTGTGTATGACGTTGTGTTGTTAAATCACCCCGGATGTCTATGACGTTTTGTTTCTATATCATCATGGGTATGTATGACCTTGTGTTGCTATATCACCACGGGTTTGTATAACGTTGTGTTGTTATATCCCCACGTTTGTGTATAACGTTGTGTTGCTATATCACATCAGATGTATGACGTTGTGTTGTTATATCATCACGGGTATGTATGACGTTGTAGTGCTGTATCACCCCGCGTGTGTATGACGTTGTGTTGCTATATCACCCCGGCTGTGTATGACTTTGTGTTGCTATATCACCACGGGTGTGCGTGACGTTGTGTTACTGTATCACCCCGGATGTGTATTACCTTGTGTTACTAAATTACATCAGATGTGTATGACGTTGTATTGTTAAATCACCCCGGGTGTGTATGACGTTGTGTTGCTATATCATCATGGGTATGTATAACGTTGTGTTGCTATATCACCACGGGGATGTATGATGTTGTGTTGCTATATCATCATGGGTATGTATGATGTTGTGTTGCTATATCACCACGGGTATTTATGACGTTGTGTTGCTATATCACACCGGGTATGTATGACGTTGTGTTGCTATATCAAACGGGGTATGTATGACGTTGTGTTGCTATATCACCACGGGTGTGTATGACGTTGTGTTGCTATATCACCACGGGTGTGTATAACGTTGTGTTGTTATATTCCCACGTTTGTGTATAACGTTGTGTTGCTATATCACATCAGATGTATGACGTTGTGTTGTTATATCATCACGGGTATGTATGACGTTGTAGTGCTGTATCACCCCGGGTGTGTATGACTTTGTGTTGCTATATCACCACGGGTGTGCGTGACGTTGTGTTACTATATCACCCCGGATGTGTATGACGTTGTGTTACTAAATTACATCAGATGTGTATGACGTTGTATTGTTAAATCACCCCGGGTGTGTATGACGTTGTGTTGCTATATCATCATGGGTATGTATGACGTTGTGTTGCTATATCATCATGGGTATGTATGATGTTGTGTTGCTATATCACCACGGGTATTTATGACGTTGTGTTGCTATATCACACCGGGTATGTATGACGTTGTGTTGCTATATCACCACGGGTATGTATGACGTTGTGTTGCTAAATCACCAGGTGTATGTATGACGTTGTCTTGCTATATCAAACGGGGTATGTATGACGTTGTGTTCCTATATCACCACGGGTGTGTATGACGTTGTGTTGCTATATCACACCAGGTGTGTATGACGTTGTAATGTTATATCACCAGGGGTATTTATGGCGTTCTGTTGCTATATCACCACGGATATGTATGACGTTGTATTGCTATATCACACCAGGTATGTATGACGTTGTGTTACTATATCACCACGGGTATGTTAACGTTGTGTTCCTATATCACCACGTGTGAGTATGACGTTGTGTTGCTATATCAACACAGGTATATATGACGTTGTGTTCCTATATCGCCACGGGGGTGGGTGACGTTCTGTTGCTATATCACCACGGGTGTGTATGACGTTGTGTTGCTATATCACACCAGGTGTGTATGACGTTGTGTTGTTAAATCACCCCGGATGTGTATGACGTTGTGTTTCTATATCATCATGGGTATGTATGACGTTGTGTTGCTATATCACCACGGGTGGGTATGACGTTGTGTTGCTATATCAACACAGGTATATATGACGTTGTGTTGCTATATCACATCAGATGTATGACGTTGTGTTGTTATATCATCACGGGTATGTATGACGTTGTGTTGCTATATCACCACGGGTGTGTATGACGTTGTGTTGCTATATCACCACGGATGTGTATAACGTTGTGTTGTTATATCCCCACGGGTGTGTATAACGTTGTGTTGCTATATCACATCAGATGTATGACGTTGTGTTGTTATATCATCACGGGTATGTATGACGTTGTGTTGCTATATCACCACGGGTGTGCGTGACGTTGTGTTACTATATCACCCCGGATGTGTATGACGTTGTGTTGCAATATCCCACCAGGTGTGTATGACGTTGTGTTGCTATATCAC
Source organism: Ylistrum balloti (assembly GCF_031769215.1). Classification (NCBI taxonomy): domain Eukaryota; kingdom Metazoa; phylum Mollusca; class Bivalvia; order Pectinida; family Pectinidae; genus Ylistrum; species Ylistrum balloti. Next base: position 76,797 of record NW_026782894.1, on the reverse strand, counting down.
ACCAGGTGTGTATGACGTTGTAATGTTGTATCACCAGGGGTATGTATGGCGTTCTGTTGCTATATCACCACGGGTATGTATGACGTTGTGTTTCGATATCACCACGGGTATGTGTGACGCTGTGTTGCTATATTACACCAGGTGTCTATGACATTGTGTTGCTATATCACCACGGGTGTGTATGACGTTGTGTTGCTATATCACCACGGGTGTGTATAACGTTGTGTTATATATATCCCCACGGGTGTGTATAACGTTGTGTTGCTATATCACATCAGATGTATGACGTTGTGTTGTTATATCATCAAGGGTATGTATGACGTTGTAGTTCTGTATCACCCCGCGTGTGTATGACGTTGTGTTGCTAAATCACCCCGGGTGTGTATGACTTTGTGTTGCTATATAATCACGGGTATGTATGTCGTTCTGTTGCTATATCACCACGGGTATGTATGACGTTGTGTTTCGATATCACCACGGGTATGTGTGACGCTCTGTTGCTATATCACACCAGGTGTCTATGACGTTATGTTGCTATATCACCACGGGTGTATATGACGTTGTGTTGCTATATCACCACGGGTGTGTATAACGTTGTGTTGTTATATCACCACGGGTGTGTATAAAGTTGTGTTGGTATATAACATCAGATGTGTATGACGTTGTGTTGTTAAATCACACCGGGTTTTTATGACGTTGTGTTGCTATATCATCATGGGTATGTATGACGTTGTGTTGCTATATCACCACGGGTATGTATGACGTTGTGTTGCTATAACACCACGGGTGTATATGACGTTGTGATGCTATATCACACCAGGTGTTTATGATGTTGAGTTAATATATCACACCATGTCTATATGAAGTTATTTTCCTATATCATCACGTGTGTGTATGCCGTTGTGTTGGCATATCACCACAGGTATGTATGACGTTGTGTTGCTGTATCACCACGGGTATATATGACGTTGTGTTACTATATCACACGGGGTATGTATGACGTTGTGTTGCTGTATCACCACTGGTGTGTATGATGTTGTGTTGCTATATCAAATCAGATATGTATGACGTTGTCTTACTATATCACCAAGGGTATATATGACGTTGTGTTACTATATCACCGCGGGTGTGTATGATGTTGTGTTGCTATATCACCACGGGTGTGTATGACGTTGTGTTGCTATATCACACCAGGTGCGTATGATGATGAGTTAATTGATCACCACGGGTGTGTATGATGTTGTATTGCTATATCAACACGGGTGTGTATGACGTTGTGTTGCTATATCACTACGGGTGTGTATGATATTGTGTTGCTATATCACTACGGGTGTATATGACATTGTGTTGCTTTATCACACCAGGTGTGTATGATGTTGTGTTAATATATCAAGACGAGTGTGTATGATGTTGTGTTGCTATATCACTACGGGTGTGTATGACGTTGTGTTGCTATATCACCAGGAGTGTGTATGTCGTTGTGTTGCTATATCATCATGGGTATGTATGACGTTATGTTGCTATATCACCACGGGGTGTGTATGACGTTGTGTTGCTATATCACAAGGGTGTGTATGACGTTGTGTTACTAAATTACATCAGATGTGTATGACGTTGTATTGTTAAATCACCCCGGGTGTGTATGACGTTGTGATGCTATAACACAGCAGGTGTTTATGATGTTGAGTTAATACGTCACACCAGGTCTATATGAAGTTATTTTCCTATATCATCACGAGTGTGTATGACGTTGTGTTGCTATATCACACGGGGTATATATGACGTTGTGTTGCTGTATCACCATTGGTGTGTATAACGTTGTGTTACTATATCACCACGGGTATGTATGACGTTGTGTTGCTATATCACCACGGGTGTGTATGATGTTGTGTTGATATATCACCCCGAGTGCGTATGACGTTGTGTTGCTATATCACACCAGGTGTGTATGACGTTGTGTTGCTATATAACATCACATGTGTATGACGTTGTTTTGTTAAATCACCCTGGGTGTGTATGACGTTGTGTTGCTATATAACATCAGATGTGTATGACGTTGTGTTGTTAAATCACCCCGGATGTGTATGACGTTGTGTTGCTATATCACCACGGGTGTGTATGACGTTGTGTTGCTATATCACCACGGGTGTGTATGACGTTGTGTTGCTATATAACATCATATGTGTATGACGTTGTGTTGTTAAATCACCCCGGATGTGTATGACGTTGTGTTTCTATATCATCATGGGTATGTATCACGTTGTGTTGCTATATCAGCATGGGTATGTATGACGTTGTGTTTCTATATCACCACGGGTATGTGTGACGCTGTGTTGCTATATCACACCAGGTATCTATGACGTTATGTTGCTATATCACCACGGGTGTGTATGACGTTGCGTTACTATATCACCCCGGATGTGTATGACGTTGTGTTGCAATATCACACCAGGTGTGTATGACGTTTTGTTGCTATATCACACCAGGTATGTATGACGTTGTAATGTTATATCACCAGGGGTATGTATGGGGTTCTGTTGCTATATCACCACGGTTATGTATGACGTGGTGTTGCTATATCACCACGGATATGTATGACGTTGTATTGCTATATCACCACGAGTGAGTATGACGTTGTGTTGCTATATCAACACAGGTATATATGACATTGTGTTCCTATATCACCATGGGTGTGGCTGACGTTGTGTTGCTATATCAACACAGGTATATATGACATTGTGTTCCTATATCACCACGGGTGTGGCTGACGTTATGTTGGTATATCACCACGAGTGCGTATGAGGTTGTGTTGCTATATCACACCAGGTGTGTATGACGTTGTGTTGCTATATCACACCAGGTGTGTATGACGTTGTGTTGCTATATCATCATGGGTATGTATGACGTTGTGTTGCTATATCACCATGGGTGTATATGACGTTGTGATGCTATATCACACCAGGTCTATATGAAGTTATTTTCCTATATCATCACGTGTGTGTATGCCGTTGTGTTGCTATATCACCACGGGTGTGTATGACGTTGTGTTGTTATATCACACTGGGTGTGTATGACGTTGTGTTGGCATATCACAACGGGTATGTATGACGTTGTGTTGCTGTATCACCACGGGTATGTATGACGTTGTGTTGCTATTTCACACGGGGTATGTATGATGTTGTGTTGCTGTATCACCACTGGTGTGTATGACGTTGTGTTGCTATATCAAATCAGATATGTATGACGTTGTGTTACTATATCACCACGGGTATGTATGACGTTGTGTTGCTATATCACCGCGGGTGTGTATGATGTTGTGTTGCTATATCACCACGGGTGTGTATGATGTTGTGTTGCTATATCATCACGAGTGTGTATGACGTTGTGTTGCTATATCACACGGGGTATATATGACGTTGTGTTGCTGTATCACCATTGGTGTGTATGACGTTGTGTTACTATATCACCACGGGTATGTATGACGTTGTGTTGCTATATCACCACGGGTGTGTATGATGTTGTGTTGCTATATCACCACGGATATGTATGACGTTGTGTTCCTATATCCCCACGGGTATGTTGACGTTGTGTTGCTGTATCACCATTGGTGTGTATGACGTTGTGTTACTATATCACCACGGGTATGTATGACGTTGTGTTGATATATCACCACGGGTGTGTATGACGTTGTGTTGCTATATCACCACGGATATGTATGACGTTGTGTTCCTATATCCCCACGGGTATGTTGACGTTGTGTTGCTATATCACCACGGATATGTATGACGTTGTGTTGCTATATCACCACGGATATGTATGACGTTGTGTTCCTATATCACCACGGGTATGTTGACGTTGTGTTGCTATATTACAACGGGTGAGTATGACGTTGTGTTGCTATATCACACGAGGTGTGTATGACGTTTTGTCGCTATTTCACCACGGATGTGTATGACGTTGTGTTGCTATATCACCACGGGTGTGTATGACGTTTTGTTGGTATATAACATCAGATGTGTATGACGTTGTGTTGTTAAATCACCCCGGATGTGTATGACGTTGTGTTTCTATATCATCATGGGTATGTATGACGTTGTGTTGCTATATCACCACCGGTGGGTATGACGTTTTATTGCTATATCAACACAGCTATATATGACGTTGTATTCCTATATCACCACGGGTGTGGGTGACGTTGTATTGCTATATTACCACGGGTGTGTATGTCGTTGTGTTGCTATATCACCACGGATGTGTATGACGTTGTGTTGCTATATCACACCAGGTGTGTATGACGTTGGAATGTTATATCACCAGGGGTATTGATGACGTTCTGTTGCTATATCACCACGGGTATGTATGACGTTGTGTTGCTATATCACCACGCATATGTATGACGTTGTATTGCTATATCACACCGGGTATGTATGACGTTCTGTTACTATATCACCACGGGTATGTTGACATTGTGTTGCTAAATCACCACGGGTGAGTATGACGTTGTGTTGCTATATCACACGAGGTGTGTATAACGTTCTGTCGCTATTTCACCACGGGTGAGTATGACGTTGTGTTGCTATATCACACGAGGTGTGTATGACGTTCTGTCGCTATTTCACCACGGGTGTGTATGACGTTGTGTTGCTATATTACCACGGGTGTGTATGACGTTGTGTTGCTATATCACACCAGGTGTGTATGATGTGTTGCTATATCACCACGGGTGTGTATGACGTTGTGTTGCTATATCACCACGGGTGTGTATGACGTTGTGTTACTATATCACCCCGGATGTATATGACATTGTGTTCCTCTATCACCACGGGTGTGTATGACGTTGTGTTCCAATATCACACCAGGTGTGTATGACGTTGTGTTGCTATATCACACCAGGTGTGTATGACGTTGTAATGTTATATCACCAGGGGTATTGATGGCGTTCTGTTGCTATATCACCACGGGTATGTATGACGTTGTTTTGCTATATCACCACGGATATGTATGACGTTGTATTGCTATATCACACCAGGTATGTATGACGTTGTGTTACTATATCACCACGGGTATGTTAACGTTGTGTTGCTATATCACCACGGGTGAGTATGATGTTGTGTTGCTATATCACCACGGGTGTGTATGACGTTGTCTTGCTATATCACCACGGGTGTGTATGACGTTGTGTTGCTATATAACATCAGATTTGTATGACGTTGTGTTGTGAAATCACCCCGGATGTGTATGACGTTGTGTTTCTATATCATCATGGGTATGTATGACGTTGTGTTGCTATATCACCATGGGTATGTATGACGTTGTGTTTCTATATCACCACGGGTATGTGTGACGTTGTGTTTCTATATCACCACGGGAATGTGTGACGCTGTGTTGCTATATCACCACGGGTGTGTATGACGTTGTGTTGCTATATCACCACGGGTGTGTATGACGTTGTGTTGCTATATCACCACGGGTGTGTATAACGTTGTGTTGTTATATCGCCACGGGTGTGTATAACGTTGTGTTGCTATATCACCCCGGGTATGTATGACGTTGTAGTGCTGTATCACCCCGCGTGTGTATGACGTTGTGTTGCTAAATCTCCCCGGGTGTGTATGACGTTGTGTTGCTATATCACCACGGGTGTGTATGACGTTGTGTTACTATATCACCACGAGTGCGTATGACGTTGTGTTGCTATATCACACCAGGTGTGTATGACGTTGTGTTGCTATATAACATCACATGTGTATGACGTTGTTTTGTTAAATCACCCTGGGTGTGTATGACGTTGTGTTGCTATATAACATCAGATGTGTATGACGTTGTGTTGTTAAATCACCCCGGATGTGTATGACGTTGTGTTGCTATATCACCACGGGTGTGTATGACGTTGTGTTGCTATATCACCACGGGTGTGTATGACGTTGTGTTGCTATATAACATCAGATGTGTATGACGTTGTGTTGTTAAATCACCCCGGATGTGTATGACGTTGTGTTTCTATATCATCATGGGTATGTATCACGTTGTGTTGCTATATCAGCATGGGTATGTATGACGTTGTGTTTCTATATCACCACGGGTATGTGTGACGCTGTGTTGCTATATCACACCAGGTATCTATGACGTTATGTTGCTATATCACCACGGGTGTGTATGACGTTGCGTTACTATATCACCCCGGATGTGTATGACGTTGTGTTGCAATATCACACCAGGTGTGTATGACGTTTTGTTGCTATATCACACCAGGTATGTATGACGTTGTAATGTTATATCACCAGGGGTATGTATGGGGTTCTGTTGCTATATCACCACGGTTATGTATGACGTGGTGTTGCTATATCACCACGGATATGTATGACGTTGTATTGCTATATCACCACGAGTGAGTATGACGTTGTGTTGCTATATCAACACAGGTATATATGACATTGTGTTCCTATATCACCATGGGTGTGGCTGACGTTGTGTTGCTATATCACCACGAGTGCGTATGACGTTGTGTTGCTATATCACACCAGGTATGTATGACGTTGTGTTGCTATATAACATCAGATGTGTATGACGTTGTGTTGTTAAATCACCCCGGATGTGTATGACGTTGTATTTCTATATCATCATGGGTATGTATCACGTTGTGTTGCTAAATCAGCATGGGTATGTATGACGTTGTGTTTCTATATCACCACGGGTATGTGTGACGCTGTGTTGCTATATCACACCAGGTGTCTATGACGTTATGTTGCTATATCACCACGGGTGTGTATGACGTTGCGTTACTATATCACCCCGGATGTGTATGACGTTGTGTTGCAATATCACACCAGGTGTCTATGACGTTGTGTTGCTATATCACACCAGGTGTGTATGACGTTGTAATGTTATATCACCAGGGGTATGTATGGCGTTCTGTTGCTATATCACCACGGTTATGTATGACGTTGTGTTGCTATATCACCACGAGTGAGTATGACGTTGTGTTGCTATATCAACACAGGTATATATGACATTGTGTTCCTATATCACCACGGGTGTGGCTGACGTTATGTTGGTATATCACCACGAGTGCGTATGAGGTTGTGTTGCTATATCACACCAGGTGTGTATGACGTTGTGTTGCTATATCACACCAGGTGTGTATGACGTTGTGTTGCTATATCATCATGGGTATGTATGACGTTGTGTTGCTATATCACCATGGGTGTATATGACGTTGTGATGCTATATCACACCAGGTCTATATGAAGTTATTTTCCTATATCATCACGTGTGTGTATGCCGTTGTGTTGCTATATCACCACGGGTGTGTATGACGTTGTGTTGTTATATCACACTGGGTGTGTATGACGTTGTGTTGGCATATCACAACGGGTATGTATGACGTTGTGTTGCTGTATCACCACGGGTATGTATGACGTTGTGTTGCTATTTCACACGGGGTATGTATGATGTTGTGTTGCTGTATCACCACTGGTGTGTATGACGTTGTGTTGCTATATCAAATCAGATATGTATGACGTTGTGTTACTATATCACCACGGGTATGTATGACGTTGTGTTGCTATATCACCGCGGGTGTGTATGATGTTGTGTTGCTATATCACCACGGGTGTGTATGATGTTGTGTTGCTATATTACCACGGGTGTGTATGACGTTGTGTTGCTATATCACCACGGGTGAGTATGACGTTGTGTTACTATATCACACCAGGTGTGTATGACGTTCTGTTACTATATCACCACTGGAGTGTATGACGTTGTGTTGCTATATCACCACGGATGTGTATGATGTTGTGTTGCTATATCACCACGAGTGAGTATGACGTTGTGTTGCTATATCAACACAGGTATATATGACATTGTGTTCCTATATCACCATGGGTGTGGCTGACGTTGTGTTGCTATATCACCACGAGTGCGTTTGACGTTGTGTTGCTATATCACACCAGGTGTGTATGACGTTGTGTTGCTATATCACCACGGGTGTGAATGACGGTGTGTTGCTATATCACCACGGGTGTGTATGACGTTGTGTTGCTATATAACATCAGATGTGTATGGCGTTGTTTTGTTATATCACCCCGGGTGTGTATGACGTGTGTTGCTATATCACCACGGGTATGTATGATGTTATGTTGCTATATCACCACGGGTGTATATGACGTTGTGATGCTATATCACACCAGGTGTTTATGATGTTGAGTTAATATATCACACCAGGTCTATATGAAGTTATTTTCCTATATCATCACGTGTGTGTATGCCGTTGTGTTGCTATATCACCACGGTTGTGTATGACGTTGTGTTGCTATATCACACTGGGTGTGTATGACGTTGTGTTGCTATATCACCACGGTTGTGTATGATGTTGTGTTGCTATATCACCACGAGTGAGTATGACGTTGTGTTGCTATATCAACACAGGTATATATGACATTGTGTTCCTATATCACCATGGGTGTGGCTGACGTTGTGTTGCTATATCACCACGAGTGCGTATGACGTTGTGTTGCTATATCACACCAGGTGTGTATGACGTTGTGTTGCTATATCAAATCAGATATGTATGACGTTGTGTTACTATATCACCACGGGTATGTATGACGTTGTGTTGCTATATCACCGCGGGTGTGTATGATGTTGTGTTGCTATATCACCACGGGTGTGTATGATGTTGTGTTGCTATATCACCACGGGTGTGTATGACGTTGTGTTGCTATATCACCACGGGTGTGTATGACGTTGTGTTACTATATCACACCAGGTGTGTATGATGTTGTGTTCCTATATCACCACGGGTGTGTATGACGTTCTGTTGCTATATCACCACGGGAGTGTATGACGTTGTGTTGCTATATCACACCAGGTGTGTATGACGTTGTGTTGCTATATCACACCAGGTGTGTATGACGTTGTAATGTTATATCACCAGGGGTATGTATGGCGTTCTGTTGCTATATCAACACAGGTATATATGACATTGTGTTCCTATATCACCATGGGTGTGTCTGACGTTGTGTTGCTATATCACCACAAGTGCGTATGACGTTGTGTTCCTATATCACACCAGGTGTGTATGACGTTGTATTGCTATATTACACCGGGTATGTATGACGTTGTGTTACTATATCACCACGGGTATGTTAACGTTGTGTTGCTATATCACCACGGGTGAGTATGACGTTGTGTTGCTATATCAACACAGGTATATATTACGTTGTGTTCCTATATCACCACGGGTGTGGGTGACGTTGTGTTGCTATATCAACATGGGTGTGTATGACGTTGTGTTGCTATATCACACCAGGTGTGTATGACGTTGTGTTTCTATATCACCACGGGTGTGAATGACGGTGTGTTGCTATATCACCACGGGTGTGTATGACGTTGTGTTGTTAAATCACCCCGGATGTGTATGACGTTTTGTTGCTATATAATCATGGGTATGTATGACGTTGTGTTCCTATATCACCACGGGTGTGTATGACGTTGTGTTGTTAAATCACCACGGGTATGTATGACGTTGTGATTCTATATCACACCAGGTGTTTATGATGTTGAGTTAATTTATCACACCAGGTCTGTATGAAGTTATTTTCCTATATTATCACGTGTGTGTATGACGTTGTGTTGCTATATCACCACGGGTGTGTATGACGTTGTATTTCTATATCACCATTGGTATGTGTGACGTTGGGTTGCTATATCACCACGGGTGGGTATGACGTTGTGTTGCTATATCAACACGGGTGGGTATGACGTTGTGTTGCTATATCAACACAAGTATATATGACGTTTTATTCCTATATCACCACGGGTGTGGGTGACGTTGTGTTGCTATATCACCAAGGGTGTGTATGACGTTGTATTGCTATATCACACCGGGTATGTATGACGTTCTGTTACTATATCACCACGGGTATGTTAACGTTGTGTTGCTATATCACCACGGGTGAGTATGACGTTGTGTTGCTATATCAACACAGGTATATATTACGTTGTGTTCCTATATCACCACGGGTGTGGGTGACGTTGTGTTGCTATATCAACATGGGTGTGTATGACGTTGTGTTGCTATATCACACCAGGTGTGTATGACGTTGTGTTGCTATATCACCACGGGTGTGAATGACGGTGTGTTGCTATATCACCACGGGTGTGTATGACGTTGTGTTGTTAAATCACCCCGGATGTGTATGACGTTGTGTTGCTATATCATCATGGGTATGTATGACGTTGTGTTAATATATCAAGACGGGTGTGTATGGCGTTGTGTTGTTAAATCACCCCGGGTGTGTATGACGTTTTGTTGCTATATAATCATGGGTATGTATGACGTTGTGTTCCTATATTACCACGGGAGTGTATGACTTTGTGTTAATATATCACCCCAGATGTGTATGACGTTGTGTTGCTATATCACCACGGATGTGTATGATGTTGTGTTGCTATATCACACCAGGTGTGTATGACGTTGTGTTGTGACACCAGGTGTGTATGACGTTGTGTTGCTATATCACCACGGGTATGTATGACGTTGTGTTGATATATCACACCAGGTGTGCATGATGTTGTGTTGCTATATCACCACGGGTGTGTATGACGTTGTGCTGTTATATCACACCAGGTGTGTATGACGTTGTGTTGATATATCACACCAGGTGTGCATGATGTTGTGTTGCTATATCACCACGGGTGTGTATGACGTTGTGCTGTTATATCACACCAGGTGTGTATGACGTTGTGTTGATATATTACACCAGGTGTGTATGACGTTGTGTTGCTATATCACCACGGGTATGTATGGCGTTTTGTTGCTATATCACCACGGGTGTGTATGACGCTGTGTTACTATATCACCCCGGATGTGTATGACGTCGTGTTCCTATATCACCACGGGTGTGTATGACTTTGTGTTGATATATCACCCCGGATGTGTATGACGTTGTGTTGCTATATCACCACGGATGTGTATGATGTTGTGTTGCTATATCACTCCAGGTGTGTATGACATTGTGTTGTCACACCAGGTGTGTATGTCGTTGTGTTGCTACATCACACCAGGTGTGTATGACGTTTTGTTGCTACATCACACCAGGTGTGTATGACGTTGTGTTGCAATAAAAAAAATTAAAATTTTTGTCATTAACCTCTATAATAAAACAAATACACCTATTTATCTAACTCTGTGTTAACAGTCAAAATTATTAAACGTGAAAATGGTAATGACGTGACATCATATTCCATTTCATGAATGCAAATTCTGATTTTTCCCGATTGAGGGTTGTCACTTGTTAAAACAGATAATGTGCGATCTTGCATCTGCAATACTGGTTGGCAAAGAGAAACAACCCGTAAATCAATATCATTTTGTTTATTTAACATAAAAACATTCGAACATGATTTATTTTGCATACCATCACGAACTGCATTATTTTTAAACTATTATAACAAACAAATGTTGTGATTTGTATTTCCGGTAGAAACAAAATAAGAAATTACATTCACATTTCAAATTAGTGATTAAGATTACTGAACGGAAGGACTCTCACAGGCTTCACATTTACAGTACTTAGCGTTAACGCGAGGTTTCACTTAATTCGGAGGAGAAAATTATATATACCGATTTATGTAGAAGACCATATTAGATAGCATTTCAGCATATCCACTCGCCACTCCTCGGCCGATTCCGTACACTCCGTGCCTCCATGTAGCTACGGAATCGACCGAGGTTTGCCGAGTGCTAGGTTATCATAGGGAAAATCACATGAGGGTGCAGTGATTCGAACTCTGGACCTCCGACTGGTTGGTTACCTGTGATTTATCCAGTCGATATCTGGTATGCTAAAGAATTGTTGGTTAGACATGGATACCAAGTCCTAGAATAAATAATTCTAGATCATACATGGAGTCATAGATCAGTATTTCGGCTTACACAGACTACAGTGTATAGAATATAATGACGTCACTTTCATCTCACCTTTAACCATAATTGTCCCCGGCGTCCGGACGACAGTGTTACAATATCCGCAGTTAATCTCCATAATCGGACAACTGCGCGTTAATCTGGTGGCAGAATTATTGATTTTAAGCCTTTTGTCATAGAAAAATATAAAAACTGTATCATTTGGATCGATTTTCGACTGATATTGTAAACACTGATGGCGGTGTGGCGACAGTTGTATTGGAAGTTCTGTGACACTGAACATAGCGAATGTGGTCGGAAATTTACATGTTTTACCATTTAATATAACTAATGACCCGAGGTGACAGAAAGGTGGAACATAGGTGGGCGAAATGCGCGTAATTTATTGATATCGATATCGCCCGGATAGCGTCGCCGCCATCTAATCTTCTCACACATATAAAAATATCCATTTTGACGACGAATATAGATACATTCGTAAATCAATAACACATATTTTTTCTGAATTTCGTTTCAGAATACATTTTATTACATAATTTGCATTCATCAACATGTAATACATTCATTCTAGTATCAAATTTGCAAATAATGAAACACACGTGTATGGTTATACTTTTGTGATGTCATCATAAAGATGACTGTTCCGGAAGAAAAAAAAACTCGTACCGTTCGGATTTGTGCTGGTTTTCTTAAAACATAAATATTAATTAAGTGTTATATAGAATCTCGTAACAATGTTATATGTAATATGTGTTTATTGGTTACCGTGCTATCAAATGTATTATAAATTCTACTATACACTGACACCAGCGTCAGATCGTGTATAGATTTTATATATCATAGGAACTCAACACTATATAAAGGTAATTCACATGTTTTATTAATGTTTGTGGAGAAAAATGTTAATGACATGTGTTCTTTTTCATTCAGTGAAGGCAAACGTGTTATGCATGGTGTAAAAAGCTAATTGTGACGTATGAAATGACGTCGTGTATTTGTATATCTGGTTTAACTTCATACATATATATATATACAGCAAAGATGATATCAAATTTTAGTTTTTCTGATTCAGTTTATTGCATCAAAATTGTTAGACATGTGTTTGTATGAAGCTTTAATTCACATCACGCTCATGTTCTGAAAGTTGTGTGTAAAAATGTTTAACAAAGATTTTACACGTTCTCCACAACCTATTTCACGTTCTGTCTCTCTTATTCATCTATGTGTCCCTCTGGCCCCTCCAGCGTCTGTACTTTCTCTCCGCATTATACTTTCGTAAATCGTTTTCTCAGTTTTCAATATCATCCTAATTATTGTTTTCTTTCTTTTTTTTATCTTAAATGGATACAGTTTGAGAACATTCTGAAAACGAATCTAACAGTTAACTTTACCAGACCTAGTACTCCAGCTGGGGACGAAGGAGGCCAGATCATGATGATTGTGCACGTGTAACAAAGGCCGAGAGGAAAACAGAGAGTTATTCTTAGTAATAGCATACCTACAGAATGCATGGAGCTTTTAATGATGTCTAAGTAGGGGCAGGGGCGAGGATTAATAAAACTGTCCACTCTGATTATATTGTCGACCCCGATCTATAACCACGTGTAATAGTGAGGAGGTATATAATGTAAGAGTGTGTGGGTACAGTCTAACTGTAAACAACATCATTTTAGCGTAATAAAACATTGTCGCAAAGTAACAGTGCTAAGACATGCAGTTTTTGGACGTAATTTCTCAGTAACTACTTCCCTCTTTCTTCACTGTGACTCTGTCTATATTACAATACTTACACTAAATCCGTTTGTTTGATTAATCTATATACCTAATCACTTTTCATTTACTGTAACCGCTAGTTTTATTTGCCTTATTTATTCACTTTGCAGAACTTGCTTGTCAAGCTTCCTGTGCTGAACTTTTTTGTCCAGTCTGGTGTGCTGTACTTGTTTGTCTAGTTCTCTATGCTTGACTTGTTTGTCTAGTTCTCTATGCTTGACTTGTTTGTCTAGTTCTCTTTGCCGTACTTATTTATCTTGTTCTCTATGCTTGACTTGTTTGTCTAGTTCTCTATGCTTGACTTGTTTGTCTAGTTCTCTTTGCTTGACTTGTTTGTCTAGTTCTCTTTGCTCCACTTGTTTGTCTAGTTCTCTTTGCTCGACTTGTTTGTCTAGTTCTCTTTGCTTGACTTATTTGTCTAGTTCTCTTTGCTATACTTGTTTGTCTTGTTCTCTTTGCTTGACTTGTTTGTCTAGTTCTCTTTGCTTGACTTGTTTGTCTAGTTCTCTTTGCTGTACTTGTTTGTCTAGTTCTCTTTGCCGTACTTATTTGTCTTGTTCTCTTTGCTTGACTTGTTTGTCTAGTTCTCTTTGCTTGACTTGTTTGTCTAGTTCTCTTTGCTGTACTTGTTTGTCTAGTTCTCTTTGCTGTACTTGTTTGTCTAGTTCTCTTTGCTGGACTTGCTTGTCTAGTTCTCATTGCTGTACTTGTTTGTCTAGTTCTCTTTGCTGTACTTATTTGTCTAGTTCTCTTTGCTTGACTTGTTTGTCTAGTTCTCTTTGCTGTACTTGTTTGTCTAGTTCTCTTTGCTGTACTTATTTGTCTAGTTCTCTTTGCTTGACTTGCTTGTCTAGTTTTCTTTGCTTGACCTGTTTGTCTAGTTCTCTTTGCTGTACTTGTTTGTCTAGTTCTCTTTGCTGTACTTGTTTGTCTTGTTCTCTTTGCTTGACTTGTTTGTCTAGTTCTCTTTGCTGGACTTATTTGTCTTGTTCTCTATGCTTGACTTGTTTGTCTAGTTCTCTATGCTTGACTTGTTTGTCTAGTTCTCTTTGCTCCACTTGTTTGTCTAGTTCTCTTTGCTCGACTTGTTTGTCTAGTTCTCTATGCTTAACTTATTTGTCTAGTTCTCTTTGCTGGACTTCTTTGTCTAGTTCTCTATGCTTGACTTGTTTGTCTAGTTCTCTTTGCTGTACTTATTTGTCTAGTTCTCTATGCTTGACTTGTTTGTCTAGTTCTCTTTGCTCGACTTATTTATCTTGTTCTCTATGCTTGACTTGTTTGTCTAGTTATCTATGCTTGACTTGTTTGTCTAGTTCTCTTTGCTTGACTTGTTTGTCTAGTTCTCTTTGCTCCACTTGTTTGTCTAGTTCTCTTTGCTCGGCTTGTTTGTCTAGTTCTCTTTGCTTGACTTGTTTGGTTAGTTCTCTTTGCTGTACTTGTTTGTCATGTTCTCTTTGCTTGACTTGTTTGTCTAGTTCTCTTTGCTCGACTTGTTTGTCTAGTTCTCTATGCTTGACTTGTTTGTCTAGTTCTCTTTGCTCGACTTGTTTGTCTAGTTCTCTTTGCTGTACTTGTTTGTCTAGTTCTCTTTGCTTGACTTGTTTGTCTAGTTCTCTTTGCTGGACTTGTTTGTCTAGTTCTCTATGCTTGACTTGTTTGTCTAGTTCTCTTTGCTTGACTTGTTTGTCTAGTTCTCTTTGCTCGATTTGTTTGTCTAGTTCTCTTTGCTCGACTTGTTTGTCTAGTTCTCTTTGCTCGACTTGTTTGTCTAGTTCTCTTTGCTGTACTTGTTTGTCTAGTTCTCTTTGCTTGACTTGTTTGTCTAGTTCTCTTTGATGAACTTATTTGTCTTGTTCTCTATGCTTGACTTGTTTGTCTAGTTCTCTTTGCTCGACTTGTTTGTCTAGTTCTCTTTGCTTGACTTATTTGTCTAGTTCTCTTTGCTGTACTTGTTTGTCTAGTTCTCTTTGCTGGACTTGTTTGTCTAGTTCTCTATGCTTGACTTGTTTGTCTAGTTCTCTTTGCTCGACTTGTTTGTCTATTTCTCTTTGCTGAACTTATTTGTCTAGTTCTCTTTGCTTGACTTGTTTGTCTAGTTCTCTTTGCTGTACTTGTTTGTCTATTTCTCTTTGCTCGACTTGTTTGTCTAGTTCTCTTTGCCGTACTTGTTTGTCTAGTTCTCTTTGCTGTACTTGTTTGTTTAGTTCTCTTTGCCGTACTTATTTGTCTTGTTCTCTTTGCTTGACTTGTTTGTCTAGTTCTCTTTGCTTGACTTGTTTGTCTAGTTCTCTTTGCTGTACTTGTTTGTCTAGTTCTCTTTGCCGTACTTATTTGTCTTGTTCTCTATGCTTGACTTGTTTGTCTAGTTCTCTTTGCTGGACTTATTTGTCTTGTTCTCTATGCCTGACTTGTTTGTCTAGTTCTCTTTGCTGTACTTGTTTGTCTAGTTCTCTTTGCTCGACTTGTTTGTCTAGTTCTCTTTGCTCAACTTGTTTGTCTAGTTCTCTTTGCTCGACTTGTTTGTCTAGTTCTCTTTGCTGGACTTGTTTGTCTAGTTCTCTATGGTCGACGTATTTGTCTTGTTCTCTATGCTCGACTTGTTTGTTGTGCCTTACCCTCTTTGTTTCGCTACGTTCGAGTTGTCTGTCTAGCAGTTGGTAAATGTACACATGTTGAAGACACCAGCGATTTTTGTCGGAATCAAATCTGCACGCCATAGGTCAATCCTTCCTTTGGGCAAGGAATATCCCAAGCGTCATTAATTGAAATTAATTACTAGCGTCCCGTCTTTATGGACATCCCTATATGTATAGAATGCATTAAGTGGATGACTTGATGCCTCTTGCTCAATAAATTATCACAATTATTAAATGCATACTTTAATGAAAATGTATTTCATTGACCTGCTGGCCATTTTGTGTGAGGATTTTGAAAAACCTTTTAAACAGCGAGAAAATGCATTTCATTAACCTGCTGGCCATTTTGTTTGAGGATTTAAAAACAATTTAAACCAGGCATGTTTCGGTAGTTTTAGATGGCCTGTGCAAACTGTGGCTAACAAATGTTCCCTATATCATTCATGTGATATATTTAGAAATGCAAATGGCAAGGAATACAACCTTGGACTCGCATCATGTCCAGGTCACTTCATTGTGATGGCACTATATAAAAGTGACCATCAGTGACACAGTGTGCCGTGGACACCGTTTTCAGATAAACTACAAACAAAATTGCACCGCTAGCGAAGAAATATAAATACTTCTTTGCATGTAGGAAATATAATTTCCGAATCACCAAATTAAGTTTAATTTCGTATCTTATATTCGTCAAGGAAAACGTCACCGTCTCATGCCATTGTTTGCGTGTACAACAAAACCGAGGCAGACAAATTAGGTTTGTTCAGAAGCGAGGTTGGATTTGATTTATCTCCAAACCCTAGACGCATTCCGTTCAGTCATTTAGTCTGTTTGGTACAGTGATTTTCCCAGCATTAAGTTTGATTGTATACTTTTGCTTTTGAAATAGAACTGTAACAGTTTAAATGCAAATGTACCTTTGTCAATATGTTGTTGAGGAAATTGGTTTCCTTGGAAACATACACGTCACTTTCATTAAATACGAATGAAACAAAGATGCCGTACCTTTATGGCTGACAGAAGCTCATGTTAAGATCTTTCGAGGAACAATTTTTTCTACTGTGCTTACGTTTTATGATGCAATAATAGTTATAACAGCCCAGAAAAAAAATGTCATTATAGGAAATCGTCACTAGATTTGGAATTGCTCTAAATGGAATTATCTAATAATTTTTTCTGATTTTTTTTAACTTTCAAATACCATAGTTCCCTGATGATAAAATCTATAAACATTGGAATACCATTGTAGCATGGAGTGAACTGGCGTGACGTTTATCTTTAACCTAAACAAACATTGGCGGGAGAAAAATTGTAAATTTGAGCGTGTTTATTATAAAATATGCTGTCTTTGAAAAGGCCAAAATTCTTGCCTGAGACATTTCCTTATTTCTGTAACATGTAATGTAAGTAAAATGCTCATTTTCGTAGCCATACATCAAGCGACTACCTTTATCGTTTTACTCGCATATTGATGATGCTTGTGATTTTTAAAACAAACATTTGATAATAGTTCACCGAAAAATTCTTTCGTAGGGAAACATGCAAAAATATGTTTGCTATCTCCAGTTACAAATTATGATACAAATTATCGATTAACAACATTTCATGTTAGACACAAAACGCTGTCGATGTTTTACGTGTTTATTAAATGTTGGTAATGTTTTAAATCATTTATTAGATAATTGTTGATATTATTTAAAATCTTCCTATTTCCATTTAAGGTTAAGTTGCTATACATAGTTCATCATAAAAAAATATTATCATTGCTTTTGTGTTATCAATTTCAGTATTTGTTTGTTGTTAATGATAGGGATGGGAAGGGGGGGTTTACTGAGTGAATGAAAACAAATTTAATCAATCGTCAGGTTGATATATGTAACACTTACACTCTCTGTTGCAGCATCAAATCTGTCGTATAATAATCGAATTATGGCATTTTCGAGGTTTATTTCTGTTCTTAATTTTACGTCACTTTTGATTTTTTTTTTCATTCAGCAAAATGTATTATACCATAATATTTATTTTCAGTTCAGTATAACGTTATTGACATCTTTGTAGAATTAATTGGCGTAAGAAAATCCCAGGAATATGCCGCAAAATTTGAGGAAGTAGGAGGCAAACACTTGTCATAATTATTCCTATGTGTAAAAGTTGGCAAAAAAGGAGTCTCAGTTGGCTTGGCACAAACATGAGAGGAATTTGTTTGTGTAATTACTGACACACTGCCATGTAACGTAGCATGACTAGTAACGGGGAAGAGAAACAATTACAAAACGCGTTAACAAGTAACGTGTATGATGTTCACATGTGTTCAAACATACATTTTCACAACGTAAGTAACCGACTTCAGATCATATAGTACTCGGTATTGATTTTCCAGATTTCCCCTTTTGTGATCGCGTCTTTCTCGTTGCGCACTTGTCGGCAAATACACTGGTATTCGTTGTCGAGAAGACAACGGACGTGTTACGCGGAGATGAGTGTTGCAATCTGAATCTGACCCTTGAAAATATTGTCATCAATCCTGATCTCTAGACAAGTAACACAAGTGATAGTGAAAGTACCTTTATACTACTACTTCCGTGTTTTGATGACCTTTGCCGCTAGGGGGCCTGTCTTGAATTATTACCCATAATTCCTGTAATGTGGTAGACCGAGAGACGAAAATGGCTCTTCATCGCTCGTCTATGTCCAGCAGAAGGGGATCTAAGAACGATTCACAGAAAGACGACGGCGAAACGGACAATAATGGATATATACAAATACTGGTAAAACCTCTCGAACAAGGACATTTTAATCTTATGCTGAATTGGTTTGGTATACACAATTTCTCGACCCAGCAAGTCGGAGCAGCATATGGAATAGTCATTCTCCTAGGCAGTGTGTTATTTTACCAACTTGTGAAATGCGATCTTGGTTCGTATTTTCAACGACTATGTGGGGTGCTTGTACCAATGTTTACAATAATGTGTTGTTTCTACTGGTTGTCACTTTATTTAAGACAAAGTTGGAACACGACAAGTGTTT
Source organism: Ylistrum balloti (assembly GCF_031769215.1). Taxonomy (NCBI): domain Eukaryota; kingdom Metazoa; phylum Mollusca; class Bivalvia; order Pectinida; family Pectinidae; genus Ylistrum; species Ylistrum balloti. The sequence goes on along the minus strand of NW_026782894.1, from coordinate 57,432 downwards.
ATTTTCTATTTTCATCTTGTTTTGTGGGAGAGACCATAGCTCAAATTCTCATCAGCAACTGGTTTGGGGGCACAGGAAATTCTCCCCCTCAGGACACTGGAGGGGGTGGAGAAATAACCTCTTTCAGTCCAACAACACAGCCCTTTGTAGTTTTTATTGTGCTCTTTTCCGTTTGCACTGCTAGTGTATTTTCGTCTCTGGAAACTATACACAGTGCTGTGGTCATAACACTTGTAAGTTTCAGCAGATTTTTGGCATGTTCATCTTTAGGCGATTTGCCTTCAAGTCTCAGACCATATTTGGCTTACATTTGTGGTCTTGTTGGAATTATCATATCTAAATATATGGAAACAATATTAAAGCCTCCGATAAATAACTTCATGACACACGATGGGAAAATATCGGTCATAAAGAGACGACGATCAAGTTCTTCAAGTGCACATGCGTTTTCCGCTCATAGATCGGCAAGACGTACATCATTACCAGCTTTGATACCAAAATCACAGGTAGGTACAAGACATTTCTTCAAAAGATCACCACAGTTCATTTATTTCTGTTATCAGCAAAATTTTATATTCTCCTAACCTATCAAGTTGAATGATCGAACAAAGGCCATCATTCTAATGAGTAGTCATGAATCCCTGTGTATTGTACAGTGACAACAAAAGGCCCTATAGCTGGCCAAATGTGTATTGTTTGAAAAAGTTTACATTTTTATGCTTGACTACCTTTAAGTATACACAGTATACTAATACAATTACTCGACATCTATTGACAAATTAAAAGAATAGAGCTTTTGTGATGAACATATCACATGTTAATATATATACCAACTCTATGTGTAGTATGTTTACGACATAATGCACATACATCATGGGATGGTATGCATTAGACTGTAAACCTGGCATAACATAACCTGCTGTCTTGAAAATCTTCTAGAGTCTTGTTTATGTGTCAGTAATACCTGTTGAGGAAAAATATACGATGGATCTATAATCCAGCTATACTTGTCTTTTTTTTCATATTTTTAATAGTATTTTCTGTGAAAGGAATTAATCTTTTGAACTTCTATTGACTTGAAATATCAGGTTTGTGTTAATGAGTAATGAAACACTGGACTGAGAAATATTTAATCTATAAAATTGTCAAAAAGAAGGGCACATGAAGGGTTTCTTATCCTCATGTTGAAATATGGCAAATATGGTAGATACCAATGTATATACAGGGATTGATACTGTTCTACTTTAAATTCTGAACAGTGTAGTATACAGATTTATAACCCACTTAATTTTATTCTAATCTGTGAGCCATCAAACTTAATCTAGATTTTTGTTAGATATCTCAATTTATTTTCGATACTTTAGTGTGTAAATTCCCATCATTGATTGGTGTACTGATCATTACAGAAGTTTGATAAATATCAGGTAAGTTTGACATTACCTATAGTAATGCAGACAAACAGTGCAGTTTGTATTATGCAAGGGCAACTGCTTTGTGTTAAAAAGTTTGGTTTTCCGTATTGGAAGACAAAATCTGGGTTTTTATAACCCTGTTGAGTGTTGCAAATTCCATAGATTTGATTTATGAAACCCTTACTTACAGAAATTTATAGTAGTTCACAGTATGAGTTTATCTATTGTTACTATGTAAAATCCTTCACAAGTATAACTGTAATTTCATGAACATTATATGTTCATAGATATGTTTTTACCCCAAATACACATGCCATGAACACAAACTCACTTCGCATACATTGGGAATTTGTCCTTAATGACCCCAGCTGTTGATGGGATGTTTAACAAACCAAACCAATAACAGTTTAAAATAATGTTATTGTAAACTATTCATTACTGATGTCATTATATTATAATATGCGTCATGTTAATAAAGTATAATGAGGATATGATGGCTCAGCCAGTTACAATGTTCACCTAAGTAGTCTCAGGAGAAACATCCAAGGTTCAGGGTTTGACACTCCCTACCTAGAAATGGACCAGTCTGTGCTGTCATGGTTGTGTCCTTGGGCAAGACACTATACTGTAATTGGTCTGGATATAAGCGATGGGCTCACAGTATGTTGTTCAGTGAGGTAGCCATCTGAAGCTACTAGGAGACCCCACCTCAAAATGATCCTGGCTGTTGAAACGGTGGTAAACCCAACAAACAATAATAACAACTATACCACTAACTACTACACAAGTTAAATGCCATGTGAACCACAAATCAATGATAATATATAATTGTAATCTTAATAGCACTTGCTAACATGACATTGTTTATCAACTAATTTTAATTCTAGATATAATTGTTTATGGTCTGATAACTTATTCAATTTTAACTCTAGATATAATTAATTCTAAACGAGTTTTACTTTATACATGTTCTTAGAGTTTCAATTCATATCATTACATGTACAATCATTATGATTATTGGAAAACGAGGTGTATAATGTATGTTGCCTAGCTGATTACAGTTAATTTTTATGATACATCATTATTGCATTTGTGATAAACTATTTTTCTGTTGTACGATAGGTTGCTGTTTTTATGCTAGCTGCTTGATAAATCAAAATTATACTTGTGTGATTGAACCATGAAACTTTATTGATTGTTGCACTACAATTTCAGTTATTGCCAATACTGTGTTAAATGGTGTTGACATCTTACAGCGCAGACAGATTAGAAAACCTACATGTATACACATGATATACCCTTATTCACTTAATTAGAAATAGTTTTGACTTCACAGGGAATCTTGGGATTTGGATATATGAGTTCAGTACTTATCCTTTTCCTATGAGACTAGCATAAAGTGAAATTTTAAGAACTTATAATATCTTAGGAATGGGACCTATCAATTTGTTTTTTGAATGGTTATCTTGACTCACCTGAAAAATCCTACAAAAACAATTGCTTTAGTATTTCATAATTCTCATATCATAATTTTGTAAACCTGTACAGGTATGGTTTCTATTGTGTCTTGTAAATTTTGAAAGGCAGAAAATATGATTCTAATCTGCATCTAGTATGTAACTCGGAAATCTTACCTTCTTCTGAAAGTACTTTTTTTTTTTTTTTTAACACAAATATTTTATTATTCCAGCGATAATTGAGACTGTCAGGGTTGGGCCCTGGGGTCAGTCCCTTACAAATAATGCCCTCTCCACAAAAGGTTCTCGCAAACACCATTCATACGTACAAAATATAAATATTTACATAGTCTATTTTACCATAGTTTTTTTTTCAAATGTCTCCAGCCTTTTTTCACACCACTTTCAAACACTTCATTGTATAGTTTTGTTTTATACAAGTTGATCAAAATGTTCACACACCTTTCACACATAACACACACTAAATATCTTGCAATAACAAACAAGGACCTTTGGAATGATGGAGGCCTTTAGGGGGAAGGTTAGGGTTTCTTATTTCTTTTGATTAAAGGAGAATTTTAAGGGACATAAATCCATTTATTGCCTAAACGATGACACCTCAAAAACAAAAAACTGAAGAACTTTGATATGAGATGAAAATGAAAATAAATTATCTCAAAGAAGACCTGAAAAAATTCCCCATTTTTGCTCAAAATCCCTCATAGTGTTGTTCTTTGAGGCAATAAATTTTTCAACCGTCATTACTTTTTTGAGAATAGATTTACATGCCAAAAAGTTTGGTATTAAATAATTATCTTAACTGTAGTATATGTGATGTTTTGTGAGGAGGAGAAAGTGGTTTAAAAGCTTAATGAACCGTTGATTGCCTAACAAGATGTCAATTTCTCTAAAATAATATTGGTCAATTGAATCATAGCGTGAATACCAATGGTAAAGCTCCTCAAAAATTTGCACTGAATAAAAACATTTAGAAAAGATGTGTTCCATTATTTCAGGTTCTCTTTGACAGAAAGTACATTTGTTATTGGGAACAATCTGCATTTTGTACAATAAATCATTGGTTAGTAGGATCCTGTGACATATCATATATTGAAATGTTTGTAATTTTGTCTCTTGTATATAATTGAATATATTTTTGTATAAACTACTCCAATCCATGGGAGAGGTTTGCAAGTTTAATACTGATTGCCATTTCTCTTGCCTTTTAATTGGTGTTTGAACATATTTGGCAGTAATGATGGAATATAAAAATTTGGAATTCAGGGCTCTCACACCCCATTTTGGGACTGGGGCCCGGGGCCCTTAGAATTGGGAAAAATAATGGTGTTTTCCTTAGAATTGGGAGAACTTGAGGTCTAAATTGGGAAAAAAAGATACTATTTGGCATTGGGAATGGGGCTGAATATCGGCCCCAAATCTGGCAGATCGAGAGCCCTGGAATTGGTTTTTGATAACATCATTGAAAGTATGTCTTTTCTTTTTAATGGCTTAACATTTATTCCATTAAGAAGTTCTTCCCTATATTCTTGTTTCCATTTTCAATCTACTTTTCTGACTAGTGCATAATATTTTAAAAAGTGTAAACCAGGTGTTCCTTGGAATTCAAAAAAATTTTTAACATTACCATGATTATCAAAAATATCAGATATAGTCTTTAATCCATGTTGTTTCCATTGTGTGAAATGTCTAAAAGATTCAAATGTTGAGATTTAAGATACTTTCCCCAAGATACTCATCAAGAGTTTTTGGTTCTGACTATAATTCTGCTAGAGCCTTAATTACATCTTTCCAAAATTTTTACATGTCTTGCTAATTCTACGAACTTCGCACTATAAAGATCAAACAAAATATCAGAGTTAACTGGAAGAATATTTTTTATTGATTTCCAAGAAGCACTACACTCGTTATAATTTTCTTTATCCATTTCATTTTTGAATATTTATTAGATGAGTATATATGCGTTACACTAAGACCACCTTCTTCTTTTTTACCTATAACTATGTCTCTTTTAATCTTCTCTGTCTTAAAATTCCAGATGAAGTGGAAAATAAGTTTATTTAATTTGTCTAGAAACTGTTTTGGTGGATTTGGCAATAATGTGAATAAATGCACAAACTTAGAAACTACTAATGTTTATACAACTGTGATTCTACCAAACAATGAGATATCTATGTTGTTCCAAAACCTAACTAATTTTTCTATTTGAAGTATTTTCTTGCGAAAATTTATTTCAACCATCTCCTCCAGATTTAAAGAGAATTTTATACCCAGTAATTTAAACCCAGATGAGGACCAATTTAAATTCAGCTCCAGACATATACGTTCCTCTGAAATTTTTTTATTTCCAATCCAATATAAACTTGATTTCTGTAAATTTACTTTCAACCCTAAAATGATAGCAAATTGTTTTAACAAATTAACAATTGATCTGATTTTTCAGAACCATCCATTAGTAAATAAGCATCATCAGCATACGGACTCAAACATAGATCACTGTTATTAATAATAATACCTTTTACATCCTTGTTAGCTTTAATCGCTATTGATAAAAGTTCTACCCCAATTATAAAAATATATGGTGAGAGTGGGTCACCTTGATGACAACCACGTCCTAAATTGAAGAAATTAGAGAGATGGCCATTGTTTATTATGCAACTTTTTGAATGTTTATATAAAATTTCAAAGCAATTGCAGAGAGAAGGACCAAAATTGAAGGAGTGTAGAGCTTTTTTGTTAAAATTCCATACGATAGAATCAAATGCTTTTTCAAAGTCTAACAGATATAAAAGTCCTGATTACCTGAAAGTACTATGGCTTGAATTGACTTAATTGATAAGAAACAAATGATATTGATTTGTTCTCTACATAATAAATCTCTTGGTAGTCTTTATTTTATATTGAGAATTAAAATGTTTGTAGTCTGCAGCAGTGTTGTGCTTGATAAAAGCCCCTCACCCCAGTTCAAATCTCTGTATCTCCGACATATCTTGATGCCTATATGCGTTCACTTCTCACTGGTTTCATTTCTTTTTCATGTACATTGAAGCAGTCAAGAAAATATTTTGTGTTGTGTTTTATTTTAATAAAATGACTTGGTTTGCCTAAACAAAAACTAGGCCATCACTTAAGTGCTTGTTTTACACCGTTGTTACTCTTATTTGTCAGAGCATATGAGTGAGCTAGATTTGTTACAGAAATCATAAAATCAAGTAGGATGTGCATTAGAATGATGTGAAGTAAAGATACTTTGTCAGTACATTTGTTAATTATGTTGACATATTTCTGTTATTAGTGTTTGTAGTTTTCTGAAAGTAATTTACATTGTAAACCTGAATGAAATTGATTACTACCTATGTCTGTTCTAGTATGTTGTATATTGCTTGTAAGATAGAACAGTATGTGTACAAATGGGTTACAGTACATTATGATATTTTGACAGCCCTCATAAGAGTTCAACACCAAAGGCCGGATATCCATTTCTGTTTTGATTAGTTCCAAGTCAGTTATCCATTTTTTTTCTAACAGTTCCAGCACGATCAGAATTATGAATTGGATTTTCTTGTCAAGGTCAAGATTACAATTAGTGGTATAACAATAGGTCAATTTATTGCAATATCTTTGTTCTTGATAGCAGTAGTTTGATAGCATATTTTCAATTCAATAACTATTGTGATAGTTTGTTCAACTATTGATAGTTAATGATAGCTTTATACCTAAAAAATGCTACTTAAAAGGAAGAATATTTAACAAGTTATAGCAAAACAGCTTCAAGTCTTTGTTTATTTATGAAAGCATCTTTGGGACCTTGATCGGGGTAGTGCTAAATACAAGAACAACACAATCCCCAACTTGAATGGAAACAGAATAAGCACAAGTTGTTATGTTGATGAGATTTTATATTTTAAATAAGTTTTATATTGATATTGTTTCCAACATGAGCTAATTAAATCTACAAACTGTAGTAGGGGAGGTGGCGACTTCTTTAACTCTTGGTCCATGTTTTAGAACTATCCTTGAAATGATGCGTTCGATTAACAACATAGCGGGAGGTGGCATTATTTTAAAAATCATTCCCAATCAAAGGCAGGACAGCACTTTTGTTACATGAAAATTAATGACAAAGTGTCACAAACCTGATTCCGATTATATTTTTAGACAGAGCTCTGCCAATGACGTGTGAAGTGTGTCAAACTTGCTGTCAACACCAAGAAGTCATATGATTGTAGAATTAATTAATCACTTTTTAAAACATAACCAAGTTTGAAATAAAGAGGAATTATACTAAATTTATTGTAAAACTGAGGCTTATATGAAAATTAAGGATTACATGAAAATATAATAGTCTTGAATCCAGATGTGTCTCATCACAAATATCACAGAATAGCATTTTTATGTGTAGAATGAATAATATGAAAATATAGTAATTGTAACAAATATCATTATGCAACCATGTTGATTGTTTAAAAATTGTAAATATTTTAAGCATTTAGTTTAGGATTTGCTCAATTGAGAATTTTTATTAATATGGTTAGTGACTTCACTTTATTTCTGGGTAAGAAAACATTTTAATCATATTTTGAAGGTTAAAACCCTTTCGTGATAGTATCGCAACAGTTACTTGACTATTGAAATAATATTGAAATAGTAATTTTACTATCACAGTACTATCATGATAGCTTTTATTGGCCTCAATAGCCCCCTCCTCCTCCTCCCCTAGTTAAAATGACACTGATTGTGATAGGAGTGGGTCCTCGTCTTGTTAGCATATGTATTTCCTGTGGTTTGACATCAACTAAATGTTATGTCATGTCCATGTGATGATCATTTGCAAGTTTCCCAACATTGCTTGTAAAACAGCAATTCATGTATTCAATAGCATTTTTGAAAATTGAAAACCACAGTTGACTTGTCATGACTTTCCTTGCAATTACCCACATGGTATAGAATTCAACCTGGTAGTAATGAGAGCATATACCTGTTCCCTTTTGTCCTGGGCGCAGGCTTTTTGCTAAGGTAACTGTCAAAGTCATATGATACATAAACATTGAAGTTATTTTGTTGTATTATTATTTTTTTTAATAAAAATGACATTGAGTAAATTTTTCTATGCCACCATTGAATGATGAAAAATATTTTCAACAGCACATTGCTTTGTCATTTATATTTCTCTTTCGTCTTTTCGTGATCTTTATCATTATACTCATTAAATGGTGCCAGTGCATATTTCATTCACTCACAAAAACCTACCTTCTCTCTCATTCATGAAGCATACTGATAATGATAAGAAACTTCATGTAAAGGGTGTTCAGTTGCATGAATCAGATGCGGAGGCTTGAAATTTTGTGTCAGTGATGATGCTAGTAACAATTTCTGATAGATATATATATTTGATTAATTTAAAAGTCTATGCATAGAGTATGTCATTGTTAAAAGTAATATTTTAAAGGAATATTGTATTGTTAAACATACCCCAGATATTCCCATCATATCATGCACACTGATTGGTTGACAACCTCCAACCAATTGAATTTAGTTTTATAACATTTGCCACCAAAATGATTAATGAAAGAGGTATCAATAATTCATTTGCAATGTTATGAATTGGCCAATTATTGCATCTTTAGACCTTGACAAGTTGTATATGGAAAGACGGTAAAGGATTCAATTTCATAATTCTGACTTGGACAGTCCTATGAATTTAGAATGAATGCATTAGAACAAATGATTACACTGCTGCTGTTTTGCAACTTACAATTTTTATTCCAAAGTTGTTGCTACAGTGAATGCAATTTCAAGTCATGTACTGTGTGTGCTTGGCAACTCTTCTGGTGTACAAACTAGCCAGGAGACTGGGCTTTACTGAACAACACTATTGATAACAGGGGTCTGGAAAAGCACTCGTCCGGTCATCATGGACGAATGAAAATTGTCTCGGACAACCAGATTTATCTTTGTCAGTCGTCCGTCGGACGATTACTTTTTTCCAATGAAATTAATGATACAACTTAAATTTCAATAAAAATGTAAAGAAAATTTAAAACAAAGAAACATGTTTACGGCACTTTGAAAAAAAAAATTCCAGTCAGTACTCTAACTTTTGATTACACTGGAACTCCCATGACGTCAAATATAGCATTCGGAATACCTTAGTCATTTTCCCGCGGTCATACTGATGTCAGGAGCTCTCGGGCGGTACCAACATGTACCAGTCTGTATTTAACAGCAGCTAGTCAGTAGGATATAAACAAACTCTACGCCTAGGCCTAAGTCTCGCACAATGTCTGACGCAAAGCAGCCATCACTGCATAGTTTTTTCACTAAAACTTAAAATAAAAATAGAAAAAAAGTCACATGTCACATCCTCGCTGATTAAGTTGCCATTTCATGGCTGAATTTGGATGAGTAAATTTTTCAGTCCACTAGTCCTGTGCCTAGTGATTTAAGATATTTTTCCAGACCTCTATTGAAAGCATGTGTATATATGATGGCAATGGAGAAGATGCCACTGTTTACATGATTGACAAGTGGGTTTTTTAATTTCCACAAATATTTCTGATTTCAAGTACTTTGGTTTACTCCTTGGTTGTGCAGACTATTTTCCTTACAGAAGCTTAGAGGATTAAATTTTGATTTACACTTAAGGCAACTTAAAATTTGCATCACAAGATTGTGTGTTAAAATGCTGCATGATCAGATCAAATAAGTTGAAGGAACACTTGCAAGTTACTCCCAATGGCTGAAAGGCAATTTATCCTTACATGTAGATACCAATATTTCTCTGCTCATAAAACTTTGGTTTAACAAGCACAATTTGTTGTATGAAATGTTTGTGGGTCATTTAACAGGAATTGTCCCTTCACGTATACGTATCTGATATGAATTTATCCACTTGTTTTAAAACAAGACTCAAACAAGGCTGCAATTGATACATATACATATTCCCTGCCCTCTCCTCCACAGACATCATATATACTGAATTGCTGGGAAAGTTAAGTTTTTTTTACTTGTTTTACAGCTGAAAACACTGTTCCCCTATAGCTAAGGTAATTTTTTTTCTGTGAATTAATTAGAAATTCAGAAATATTTCATATATCTTTCTACAGAAAAGATATTTTCTGATGTATCTGATATGTGTGTGTGTACATATATAAACACAATGACAGTTTTCTCGAAATGTCAAAAATTGAAACATAAGGGCAGAAAGTAACTAATACTATTGAATTAATCCATGTATACTAGTATCGTATCTAGATATTAAGCTCTCTAGCACACAAAATTGTACTAAAAATAGTTGGTGATACTGAAGCTTCAAGAGGGACTGAAAATCACTAATGTTGATTGTATCCTTGGTCCTGCTGAAATGAGAATCAGTTTGGAAACAGGTAATCGTTAGGACAGTAGACTGCATGGCATTCTTCTGTTGGGGAGGTCAACAACATTATCCTGTAATTACACATATAATCCTAACAATATAGTCTGATTTAATGACTTTAACAATTACAATGAAAATTCACATACATGCTCATTTCTTGACCTAAGGCTATAACGTGCTATAGTATGTGTATACCTGGTACTTAGATCTGGCAGGGACAAGGTAAGGTCAGCTATATAGCTGTTTATATTGGCATGGTGTGCATTGTTATCTGACAATTACATCAATGATGAGCTTTGACATACTGGTATATAGTACATACTAATTTGTGTAAGTTGGTCCTACAACATATAGACACCTCATACTACAGTTGTGAGAAATACTGTATTGCAGGGAAGGGTTTCTAAGCTAGACCAGCATCTTCTTCATTCCCTTGGCCTGTAACTCCTATGCCAAGTATTTGTTGATCTGTTTCAGTTGTATTTTGTTGTCTTTCCTGTTGTTTGTTACATTACCAGACTTTAATGTAATACATACCAGGGTGAAACTATATAAAACTAGCCACATGGCAGTTAGCAGACTAAGCAGTGTCATAACACCAAATGCATTTATTTTCATTACACCATAGGTGTTACCGTAAATTTTCGCGTATAGTGCGCACTTTTTCAAGCTAAAACTGTCGTGTCAAAAAGGGGGTGTGCATTATACACAGGAACATGCCATTCTTGGGGTTATCATTCCCGAGTTCTGCGTCTGCTATATTGGATTACCTCCCTTCACATAGTTATATGTAAAAGTCGTCTGTCTTATATGATAGTTTGGAGATAAAAACAACAGCAACAATAAAGTAAAATAAAAGAAATTTTGAATGTTTTAATCATCGGCCAGTCACACTAGCATTACCGTGAATCTAATTTTTTTTTTCGTTTCCCATCGTTCAAATAGTGACGGTCTTACTATTGGTCGGGGATATAGTGTCTGAATTTCTGCCTCATTTTGATGATGTATCTGTGGAATTCAATGAGTCCGGAAATTTTTGTGCAATTGTCGTTCTGTTCATAAATCAGACAGCCCATCCCACCGATGCCCAAAGTTGGTGACCCCATGACCTCTCTCGATCTGCATGGCCCGCATGCGCAGTTCTGTTGTACTGGCAGCGATGCTGGCATCTCAGCGATCGCATACAAAGTTGAACAGCTCTCTCTCCATCTCTGGGTGTTTCGCTGTCGCACCGATGTCAGCCCTTCAGGTCAGTGGTTGGGACTTTAGATGGTTTTTTTTTCTTCCGTGCCTTGATATTTCACTCTGGATTGTCGAAGTGGCGACCGGTGGCACGAAACTCAAGTCTCTCAGCAAAGTCCATGGCGTTGGCTGTTTCCCCATGTCGAAGTCGGTGTAAACAATTTATAACTAAGTACCTTCGGATACCGCGGTAGGTACAGATATGGGGACAAGGTATGATTGAAACTTTTCAGACAGTTAAAACAACATCTTTTTCTGAGCAATAGTATGCGTTCAGCCGAAGCCGGGTGTCATATCTCCTCATACTCAACGTGTTTGTTACCTGTTAAGAACCGTTAATTATCCAATTAGCCAAGCCTTTCATGCTTGTTAAGTCAGGTACCTGTGTGAATTTGTTTAACAAAAGGTAATTAAATATGTTAGGGTCACAATGATTGTGGTTTCCTAATTATCAATGGATTAAACCACAACTGTTTCATCGCGGACCAGTCATCAATTAATCTTTCTGTAGAAAATCTTTTTTTTTTTTTTTTTTTGACCCCAAAAAATACCTGCGCACTATACCCGAGTGCGCACTATACCCGCAAATTTACGGTATATGAATTACAAATTATCAGAGCAAAGGTTTCCAATTGTTCCTCAATTGTTACATTATTTAGCAAAGCTGTGATTGGCTGAAAACAGTCCCAATTATATTTTGTGTGTTCTGTGACATAGCAAAGCTGTGATTGGCTAAAAACATTCCCAATTACCATAATTTCCATGTATAGTGAGCACTTTTTCAAGCTAAAACTGTCATGTCAAAAAGGGGGTGTGCATTATACACAGGAACATGCCATTCTTGGGGTTATCATTCCCGATTTCTGCGTCCGCCATATTGGATTATCTCCCTTCACATAGTTATATGTAAAAGTCGTCGGTCATATATGATAGTTTGGAGATAAAAACAACAACAAAAAATAAAATAAAATTTGAATGTTTAAATCATCAGCCATACACGCTAGCATTACGGTGAATCTAATTTTTTTTCGTTTCCCCAGGGATGTATGATACCTCCTTGGTTTCCCGTCGTTCAAATAGTCACAGTCTTACTATTAGTCGGAGCTATAGTAGTGTCTGAATTTCTGCCTCATTTTGATGATGTATCTCTGGAATTCAATGAGTCCGGAAGTTTTTGGGCTATTGTCATTCTGTTCATAAATCAGAGAGCCCATCCCACCGATGCCTTAAGTTGGTGACCCTCTGACCTCTCTTGATCTGCGTGGCCCGCATGCGCAGTTCTGTTGTACTGGCAGCGATACCGGCATCTCTGCGATCGCATACAAAGTTGAACAGCTCTCACTCCATCTCTGGGTGTTTAACTGTCACACCGATGTCAGCCCTTGTGGTCAGTGGTTGGGACTTTAGACAGTCTTTTTTTTCTTCTGTGCCTTGATATTTCACTCTGGAATGTCGAAGTGGCGACCAGCAGCTCAAAAACTCAAGTCTCTTGGCGTAGTCAATGGCGTCCAGTTTTTCTTTCGCTGTAAACGATGTTCGCTGTTTCCCCATGTCGAAGACGGTGTAAACAATTTATAATTAAGTACCTTCAGATACCGCGGTAGGTACAGATATGGGGACAAGGTAGGATTGAAACTTTTCAGACATTTAAAACAACATCGTTTTCTGAGCAGTAGTACACGTTCAGCCCAAGCCGTTTGTCGTCAATCTCCTCATACTCAACATGTTTGTTACCTGTTAAGAACCGTTAATTATCCAATTAGCCAAGCCTTTCACACTTGTTTACATAAGGTAATTAAATATGTTAGGGTCACGATGATTGTGCTTTCTTAATTATCATTGGATCAAACCACATCAACTGTTTCATCGTGGTAACCAGTTATCAATTAATCTTTCTGTAGAAAACCTTTTTTTTTTTTGAACCTGACCCCAAAAAAGTACCTGCGCACTATACCTGAGTGCACACTATACCTGAGTGCGCACTATACCTGAGTGCACACTATACCTGAGTGCACACTATACAGGGGTGCAGATTATCATATGATTCTTTTATTTATCATTTAAACAAATGTTTGACTGCATCTTTTATTGCCAACTCCAGTTGATGACCCATACAGTGAACTGTTAGCACACATGACTGTTCTTTACGCAACAAGGCACCAACTCCAGCCCGACAACCTAACATGACACTTGCACCATCACATGAAAGAGCAACAAGCTTACTGGCAAATGTCGGCCACTCGATCTGCAAATTTTTACATACAATGCCTTTAAGACCATTTACAATGTTTTCTGCATTAGCCTTTTCAGGAGAAAACACACCAATGAAATAGACTTGAATTTGGCATTGTGTTGCAATTCTAGCATACCAAAGTTCTTGTTCTTTAACACTGGAGTCAGTGCTACCATCTCCAATGATTGTGATATCAAAACTTGAATCGTATCACTGAATCTTTTTCACTCGTATATATGTAAGACATATGGTTGTTTTAACAGTGTCCTGTTGATTATATTGAGCTCTCTTTTCATGAAACTACAGGGGTAAGAGTCATACCTATTGGCATCTAACATATGTTATTACCTGACAGGGGGCCGACTTTGTACAAAGTGTCAATATATATTTACACTATCATTTATCAACATAACACCATCTGTTGCCCTATTATAGATTAATCATTCACGTCACTTTGTTTCATATATTAATATAGTTGTAGACATTCGTGTGCAAATTGTTATCAAGTTTACATGTATGTGTGATGATAAGGTATACTGGTTTATTTATATTTCGGGTAGCAAAAATGGGTGTACTTACAGTATTCATGCTGTATTGTAGACCCCTTTATATAGTTACGACATACAGTACCAATATTGACCAAAACAAATCCGGTGATGAAACTTGTGGTATTCATGCTGTATTATAGACCCCTATATATAGTTATGACATACAGTACCAATATCGACCAAAACAAATCCGGTGATGAAACTTGTGGTATTCATGCTGTATTATAGACCCCTATATATAGTTATGACATACAGTACCAATATCGACCAAAACAAATCCGATGATGAAACTTGTGGTATTCATGCTGTATTGTAGACCCCTTTATGTAGTTACGATATATAGTACCAATATTGACAAAAACAAATTTGATGATGAAACACCTGCTCAAAAGTTAAGCACTGCCATCTTCAAATTTGAAATCTGAACCAAAAATCACATCACACAGGTAGATTGTCAAAACTGCTTAAAACGAGGTCATTTTCTAGAGATGTAACACGCATAAGCCCTTGTGCATGATATGCATGTGCCAGGTAAAATTTGCTGTTACAAGGTGACCCTACGCCTGTAAATAAATTAAGTTCACACCTACATTTTTCACAGTGTTTTCAAAGTCTTTTATCGATTGTATACCACGTGCAGCTATGCCTAGATGACGAATTAGTAATAATGAAAGGTGGCAAATCATTGGCATGCATAATACGGGAATGTCATGTAGGGAAATTGGACGACAACTCAATATTACCCACACCGTCATAAGTCGTCTAATACATAAGCACGTAGCTACTGGGAATGTCCAAGATCGACAAGGAAGTGGAAGACCCAGAAAAACAACTGCTCGTGATGACAGAATGCTTTTGAGACTGGCTAGGTAGGAGCCAAGATCGACAAGTCGGACTCTAAGAGACAGATGGCAAGTCAACGCCCGATTGTCTCTCAGCACATTAAAGCGGAAACTAAAAGCTGGTGGACTTTCTTCACGTCGTCCTATCCGACGTCCTCTTCTCACCCAGAGACATATCCACGACCGATTGCAGTGGTGCAACACATGGCGCAGTTGGAATATTCGGTCATGGAGACGTGTTCATTGGTCTGATGAAAGTCAGTTTCTTTTGCACATTATTGAAGGGAGAAGCCGGATATGGCGACCACGAGGTACTGCCTACCATCAACATATTACCCAGCCAAAAATTCCATTCGGTGGTGGGTCTGTGATGTATGGAGTTGCTGTTCATATGATTGTAAACTTGACCTAGTCCAAGTTCAAGGCAACCTCAATGGCAAAAGGTACCAGAATCAGATCCTTCAAAAAGAAATTGTGCCTCATTTTGAAAACCATACACTGACGAGCCGACCCATCCTAATGGACGATAATGCCAGACCTCACCAAGCCTTTGCAGTGAGGGAATATCTTCAGCGTAACGCCATTGACACTCTTCCTTGGCCGGCGAGAAGCCCTGATCTGAATCTCATAGAACATTTATGGGATATTTTAGGCCACCGTGTGCGAGCACGAGTCCCTGGTGTGCAAAATCTGGCAGAACTTGCACAGGCTCTTTGGGAGGAATGGGATAACACCCCCCAAATGCAAATCAGAAGACTCATCACCAGTATGAGGAGACGTGTTGAAACTTGCATCCGTGCAATGGGTGGTTACACCCGATACCAACAAATATTTGAGTTAATGAAGAGAGATGTATCACAAATTGTTGCATCACTTTTTTGATGATAAAAAGTTGACTGGTTGTCGTTAACATGAAAACATATTTTGGTTACTAAATTTGATGAAAAGTTTCAGTTTTAAATTACTGCTGATAAAATATCAAATATTGAATTCATGTCGTCATTTATATTCTATATTACAAGTTTACAGTCGTACAAATACAGAATTAACATTTTCAGTGGTATTTGTGCAGAAACTATTGATTCTCAGTTATGGTCTTCTCAACCCTGTCCAAAAAATCTGGTGATGCTTAACTTTTGAGCGGGTGTATAGTTACGACATATAGTACCAATATTGACCAAAACAAATCCAGTGATGAAACTTGTGGTATTCATGCTGTATTATAGACCCCTTTATATAGTTACGACATACAGTACCAATATCAACCAAAACAAATCCAGTGATGAAACTTGTGGTATTCATGCTGTATTTTAGACCAATAGTTACTACAGTACCAATATTGACCAAAACAGGACAGGTGATTAAATCTAATGAAAAATTCATAAATTAACTTGGATTGATGTACATAAAGAGCCAAATGTTTACCTTACATCTGCTTAGTCTTATGCACTTGTTTTATTCAAGAATATTGATGCAATCTTGGTCTCTCGAAAAAACTTAGTCACGAACAGCAATCTGATGAGAGATTTACAAGATTTCAACTAGAAAATGCCATGTCAGAAAGAAATGCTTCTAATGGGTAAAAAATGACATTTTGTAACAAATCTCTTGACAATAGAAGTCAGAAGTTAAATTGGTTTAGATCTAGGTTAATATATTGGTAGCCTTTTGGTCCATCACATTTACTGTCCATTTCCTCTATTTTGACCTATGTGCTATTCATTAATTACAACAGCATGGAATGCCAAAGAAAAGAAATATCCAGGATTTTAACAAAACTTTAACAAAATTTTAAAATAATACTAGTAATCAGTATTTTTTAGGGGAAATGATTTTTGTTTTGAAGTTTATTTTTTTTGTAGATATTTATGAGTAATTTTCCTTTATATATCAAGGTTTTCATCTTAACAAACTCTCATTAATGTAATGACTTTGCAATTTATGATTTTTGATCTGACTTAGTGCTGTTGTTACAAGAAATTATCAATAATAAATGATATATGTATTGTAAAATGCAGGAATATTAAAGCTTAAGAAAGAGATTAAAGTTTTCATATTTCCAATGAGTTTAGCCGTTGCTTTGATAGATCTAACTTGTATCTTGTTACCTTGTATTGTGTGTACTATGTACCTGGCTACTGGTATCCACATTGAAGAACTTTTTACACTGGCTTTGTTATATAATTTCTATGTCAGGGATATCAGTCTTTTCAGGCAAAAGAAGTGTCTTCTCCGAAAACTTAGACAAACATCTGAAGTGGGTATTATTGATTTTGTCCACGGTTACAGGACAAAGTGTTTTTGTCTGGCCTGAGATAAAACGATGTCTCACAAGTGAGACTATGGTGTGACTTTTCTGGCAGCGGCATGCAGTTTCATTTACTTTTCAAATTGAGGTTTTGCTTTCAGATGTGCTGCTGAAACATAACCAATTGTAACCAAACTCAGATTATTTTCAGATCACATATTGGACACCTGAATACATTTTAGCTAAGAATGTTGCTCAGATTTCATAATTAGAGATGATTTTGAAGTTGTTGCCCAGATTTCGTAAGTAGAGATGATTTTGAAGTTTTACATGAATTGTTTTTAAAAAAGCAATATATGGTATGTAAGAGGCTGCTATCTCATTGTTAACCTTGCTATCAAAAAGATAATGTTATTTCTTGGTAGTATTTTATTGTGAAAAATATGAAATTCTCGGAAATAACTGATAAATCTTTTTATGGTTTGTCCTTTATTTCACTTCAAAATTGCTTATAGAGTAAGACCTGTTTAATGTAGTTTGTTAAAAGAAGTACTTTTGAACAGTTTCTTTGGTTTTTTGCCACTCACTCATTCTGTAAGTAGATCTTTTAAAAGGCTGAAAATGACATAAAGGTAAATTTGGAGAAATAGTAGTGGGATGTATGATAAAACAAGTTATACAACATGTAGATGTTGATTTGTGATTAAATACAGCTGTCATTATCATAGAAGCTTTGGCTTTTCTAAAGCTTTGTATTAATTTACCACCATGACCTTCATAGACCTATATTTGTGTATTTGTGGTGTAAGGTCAAGATCAGAGGAAGTCGTCTGACAGAAATGACCTACTACTTCTTCATATGTGTTAATGAGCTGGAGCAGGTCGTTAGTACTCCAGCACATAAACCACACAATGACATTTTAATTAATAGATATGTGATCTTATTCAGTCTCCATGCCACACAGGTGACCCCCATAGGTTTTGACCAATCAGGTGTGAGATTTATGACCTGTTGCCTGGAGATTCCCCAGGATGCTGTGTTGTTTGTGCTACTTGAGGTTGTGTTGTATGACAAGCTTGTTACTCTCACCTCTTTACAGGGTGTTGTATAGTTGAGGGAGTAGATGATTGGTGAAGATGAAATAGGTCTCTGATGTAGGTGTAATACTCAAATAATATTAACTACCACCAACATAAAAGTATATACATATATTATCTTTACTTTAAACATCTCAAAATTCAAAGATTGCAATTTAAAAGATATTTTGAATCCAAATGTTACCAATAATGAATATACTTTCCACTTTCTTATTACCTGTCTGAAAAGGGAGTGAGATGGAGTGTTGTTTTAAGGTCATGAATTTACTTAAATGATTTAACTATTACAGAGATAATTAAACAGAGGTTTGCTTCAGGCTAGTACAAAAGTTAAATCAGGCACATTGAAGGCTAATACATTCATCTGTGTGTTAGCAATATATACATTAATGGTTTTATGAATAGTCTTGTCATTTTTGTAGACTGAAGCATATGGAGAATTTTTTTCTGAAAATTACGTATTTGTATATATAATGTATAAAGTTTACCTTGAGTCTCAATTTCATAAGTTTATTGGAAATGCTATCTTTTATTAAGCAGTATTTTTGTCACAATCAGTTATAAATAAAATCTATATTGTAGAGATTGGTATCGGCTGGAGACATGCTTATATGAGTCATTGTAGTGATGGAGAATTTGTTTGTTCAACTAAATAATTCTGACATATATTGGTTAAAAATATATTGTATGAAAAAAAATCAGTTTGAAGGTCTAATGTTTATATCTGTAATGAATATTCATGAATTTATGCTTATGAAAACCTTTTTAGAATTTTTTTTTATTTTTCTAGTTTTGTATTGAAGTTAAAATTCATTTGATCTTTATGTTAAACAAAAAATACAGTTATGAAAAATATATGACTTCAAGCAATTCAAGGTAGGATCAGTTGTTGAAAGTTGGTTATCTCTCATTCTCAGTTGTTGGGTCAAACTATTGCAGCAAAGCATTTAAGCTAAAGCTGTTTTCCCTTTAGTTTTGGTGTTAGTCAAAATAAATTTTTATCTATGCATATAATGTTGTAACTCAACTATACAATACATAAGTTCAGTACCTCAGGATGTGAATACATTGTGATCCAATAAGTAAGTCAATGTTATTAAAAAATGTTGGATTCCTTTCCAAGGTTTTCTTCCAGCTTGTAAATACAGTATGTACATATATTATATAGGCAATGGGATGTAGATATGTGACTTTTCAATGTCTAGTACGGTATGTAATCTTTCACCTTCGTCCAACAAACATTGACTGTGTTGATCATGCTGTGTGTAGATTACCACAGCTATTTATATATGGAACGTGTAAAACAATGAGTGGTTTATTATTTTTTGCATATTTGTCAGATCACTTTTATTTCATTTATTTTGAAGTAAGGAATTAAGTTTCAATGTGATGTGAGAATGTCTGTAAGTGGTGTCTATGTAAACACAATATTTTGTAACATTGCATGTTGTGTACTGTGTGAACTGAATGCAACTGTTATTTTCATGTATGTTCACATGGCAGAAGAAGTTGTTTAGCAAAATTCATTTTTCTACACTCACAGTATCCAGTTTCCTTCAGTTCAAAATGGAACTAGCACTGGAGTTTGACACAGCACTTCTAATAGCGAAATTGTTTTACCCTATTTGACCCAATGAGTGCACTGTGTGCTTTTTCAAATCACAAAATGGTTGTGTTTAATTAACTCTTTCTGTACTAATTTCAAATTTTTCGCTTCCTGCCTGGAAGTGATTGAGACGTAGTCTTCTGCAAATGATGCTTTTACAGAAGACTTGGCGAAATAAATCTGCTTCCGTTATGTCATTATTATTGACGTCTATATATATCTTATGTATTAAGCAGAAACATCCTTATTAAATATCATTGAAAAAATACAACAAAATCTTGTGATAGAATGATAGAAATTTAAAGTAAGAGTGTTTATCTGCTCACCGTATCATTTAATGGAAGTCATCACTAGATTGCCACACAAGCCTTACTCATTTTGATATAGTCTTGTTTTATTATCGTTGATAGCATACTCATTTGCTTATGTTCAAAACATTTTACTACCTGGTAGTTTTCTTAGGTTTTTCTCATCATCAATCACCAGAAATTGAAAGTAGAAACAAGCCCACCATTTTGTTGTCACTGTTATCAACCTGATAAAAACCAGACGATTTCAGAGCATATAAATATTGTAAAAAATGATTAAGCATGTACCCTAGATTAAGATATTCTATTTTTGACATGTTTATTGGTTAAATATGTTATTTGTATGTAATATCTTTTGGTTTTGGTTTCGCTTAAAGGGTTATGAACGCTAAATAAGTTGAATGCATTAATAGAAACCTGAATAGGGCACACATACATGTGGATGTTTGTGTCTGAACATAACAACTAGTACATAATAACTAAATTTTAGTAATTGTGTAAGTAACAACAGGTTATTTGTATGGTTTTCCATGTATGACATATTTAAATTTTACAATTTTTCAAATAATTTTAAAGAAACCCACACATTTGAAAGGTATTTACATAAACATTTAAATCAAACATACAGTAGAATGTTTCAAAATACAGTGGAAGTCATTAAAAGTTGTTCTGGTTAATTAGAAATTAAACTAGTTTTAAGGGAAATTACTCTAATCTGAATTAAATGGTGTTAATTGGTTCAGGTATAGTATACATTAAGACAAGTAATTATGAACAGTACAATTAAGACAAAAAACACAATACAACTGCTTATTTTAGTGTCACGTTATCATGTAATATGTGAATGCATGAAAATAATTAATTGGGATCAATCTTCGTAAAACCTACTCTTGGTGCTCACTGACAGCTGAACAAACTCTTGTATAAACATCTACACCAGTATGAGTGTTTACCTCCTGTCGAAGAGGTGTACTCTACATCTGTATATCTCAGTTTTAAGTCATCATTTAGTTCACTTGGTTTTTTGGATGGATATGAACCACTTGTTAAACTTCATAAGCAAGTATTTGACAGATTAAAGATGCATCATGGGAACTTTTAACCAGGTAAATGATAGTCAGGGCCAGGGGCATCATTTTCATTAAAACAACATCCCTCACATATTTACTGTCCATTGCTCAGTAATAAGCCCACCCAAATGTATTGCAGATAGGCTGTAGCTAACTGTGTCACTGTATGTTGGATCTATATATATGTAAAGTATATTATATGCAGTATAAATATTGTGTTGAATTTCTTTCGTATTAGGTGATAAGCTTGTATTGGTCACTACAGCTTATGTTTCAATTTAGCATAAAAAAGAATACAACAGTTTTCAGAAATTGTAAAATCCTGAATGCGGAAAAAAATGATATTGAGCATTCATGTTAACTACTCAAAAACTGAAACAGAAGGTACAAATGCTTGAAATCATGTCAGTTTTGTACATGTACAGAAATAGTAGAACACCAAGGTACATATTTTTCATTTATTGATAGTCATTTAAAATTGATGATAAACTGGGTGTGTAATGTGGAACTTACTGAATTTAATCTATTGGCTTACTGTTGTGTAAAAAGTATTTTTGTATATCCTCAAAACATTACCAAACTACATATGTCTTAACTACACATGTCGGATCTATTAGAGTGACAGTTATCTAGTGGTAACTGATGCCTACACCAACAAGTTTCTAGGTCAACTTTTAAAGATATGTGTTGCAGTATAATTGAAGGTTATTAAGATGTATATGCATACAGCTTTTAGGTTGGCTGTGTATGAGAGTATCTTCTGTGTGAGGTGTATATGTTTGGAAGAATTGTTTGATTACACTAGGTGCTTGTCATTTTATGTATTGATGAAATGATACACACATGTCACACTATAATTTGTTTGCTTTAAAATGATTCTCTGTCCTACTGATGTTGTCTGGGTAACACTGTTGGCTTGATATTGGTGTTCAGATTATATTGACAGTACAACTTAACAGGATTGGAGTCACGATTCCTTTAGAAAATATTGTACCTGAAATGTGATTGATGTTAAAGTATTTGTAAGGTAATAAAACTTTAACAATCATTCAACTGTACATTTATTTGTGCTTTAAGAACTGTGCTTTGAATTCTGTGGTGATGTTCATAATGGAATTTAAACCTAGATGCCGAATAGACAGTAAAACGAATATTTATTTCAACATAATCACAGAAATAGCTGCAACTTTAAAATGCTGTTGTATTCTCATTCTTATTTCATATGATTTAAAACCATGAAGTCTGGGTCACTTTATTCTTTAATATAAGCAATATTGACAAACATAAGGTAAAACTACATTAATCTATTGAGGTTGTATCAGGGTTCATGACATCTCTGAAAATCTCCATCTGAGCTCGTTTATGCAAATAAGAAATTTGCAGACAGTAATACATATGCTATACCATTGTCATACAAAGTCATAGTTTAGTTTGACTGACAAAGCCAACAATTTGAAGGGACTAGGGACGGGGGTATAAAAGGGAGACACCATTCAGAAAAGGTAGAAATTATAAAAGTTTGGCAGCTTCTCTTTAGGGAATTATAGTAAGTATTATGTGCTTCTTAACAATAACACCATACATGTGATATTTCTGGCCAATCAGAAGATTCTAGTTATGCTACTTTAAAATTTATACAATAGGTATAACAAGGTTTTTGAGCTTGTACTATATAATTGTGTCTAATGTATGCAGTAAATGTCCTTAGATTTCGATACAGGTTCTTTGTAATCTTGTTATGTATGGTAGATGTCTCAGGGTTTTGATACTGGTTCTTTGTAATCTTGTAATATATGGTAGATGTCTCAAGGTTTTGATACTGGTTCTTTGTAATCTTGTTATATATGGTAGATGTCTCAAGGTTTTGATACAGGTTCTTTGTAATCTTGTTATATATGGTAGATGTCTCAGGGTTTTGATACAGGTTCTTTGTAATCTTGTTATATATGGTAGATGTCTCAGGGTTTTGATACTGGTTCTTTGTAATCTTGTTATATATGGTAGATGTCTCAAGGTTTTGATACTTGTTCTTTGTAATCTTGTTATGTATGGTAGATGTCTCAGGGTTTTGATACTGGTTCTTTGTAATCTTGTTATGTATGGTAGATGTCTCAGGGTTTTGATACTGGTTCTTTGTAATCTTGTTATATATGGTAGATGTCTCAAGGTTTTGATACTTGTTCTTTGTAATCTTGTTATATATGGTAGATGTCTCAAGGTTTTGATACTGGTTCTTTGTAATCTTGTTATATATGGTAGATGCCTCAGGGTTTTGATACTGGTTCTTTGTAATCTTGTTATATATGGTTGATGTCTCAAGGTTTTGATACTGGTTCTTTGAACAGAAAATTTTCACTTTTAATGGCTGTTATAAATGCATACCAATGTATAATGGATGCATGATATTTATCTACATGATCAAATTAGATTAAATTCATGATCACAAAGTATGATAGATGTTTTTTGATAGATGGATTAAATGTTAAGCTATTCAGGTAACAAAATATACAGAAAACAAACTTACAATAATTAAATGGAATTTATATTTCTGCATTTGCAATGGATGCACTGACATTTCAAGTGCATGCATACATACGTGTACATGCATAATACCTCAATGGAACTTTTTCAGCATTTGTTATACCACTTAGCTAACATGAACCTTATTTCCGAGAAATTCAATACTGTCAACAATGTGGCTATTTGTATTGTATTTTGTATTATTTCTTCAGCAGTGACAGTTTTACCCAGGATTTCTCATCTTTGTAAGTTGTTTGCTAATTACAAGATATGTGCTCAGCTACTCTTTCTCTTGACCATTTCTGGAAAAGCTGAATTATGAATCACATATGTAAAGATGTGTCAGTCAGAGTCTATTCTCTATTCATGACCCACGAGATACTGGATATTGGCTCATGAATGAGATAACATTTTTTGTGATATTCCTTTTTTTGGGGTTGAACAGTGGAAGGACAAGTAAAATCTATTATCCTGTGTAGTCATACATTTCTGAGCATGTTGCAAAGTAAATGCTGATGGTGGGTTAAAATTTTTACTCTGCATATCAATGTTTAGATCATTTCTGAAGTATTACAGGTCAAAGGTCAGAAAAGTTTATTATAAAAATAGAAACCTTGCAAAACTTGTTTTTGACCCAATCAATAAATGAAATTGATGGATGCAGTCATTTTCTATCATAAAGGTTATTTGAAGATAATTTCTGTAGGTCAAAGGTCAAACCGACTGTGGTCACAGAGTACAAGGAACATATCAACATCCATTACATTTGTACATCTGTTTCTGTGCACAGCTGTGTGTAGCCTGTGGAACACTGACACTAATCCTGGTCTTATTGTGGAATCTGTTACTAACACATGTTGGTCTCCGCCAAACTATGGTGGTCATGATCTACAATCTATGTAAACTAATTGGTACAGACAGTCTAATGGCAAAATTAGGCAATTAAGTGATCACTAAAACAAGTGAGACCAATTAGAACAGGTGATTTAGTATCACGGTATATATAAATAAATGTATGTACTATAAAGGTTCAAATTTTCCTGGTTTTACCGAAAGTATAAAACGGATGTATTTTTTATTATGAAGTCATAAAGTGGACTGTAAATGTCTTTATCAATTTCATGTTCATGATGTCAATTTTTCACAATTCTATTTCATCTTCCCAATATCAGAAATAACATTTACAGTATATTGAAAATAGAAAACCCTCTCAGAAACAAAATTGACATTTTACTGAAAATAGAGAACCCCCTCAGAAATAACATTTACAGTATACTGAAAATAGAGAACCCTCTTGGATATAACATTTACAGTATACTGAAAATAGAGAACCCTCTTGGATATAACATTTACAGTATGCTGAAAATAGAGAACCCTCTTGGATATAACATTTACAGTATGCTGAAAATAGAGAACCCTCTTGGATATAACATTTACAGTATGCTGAAAATAGAGAACCCTCTTGGATATAACATTTACAGTATACTGAAAATAGAGAACCCTCTTGGATATAACATTAACAGTATACTGAAAATAGAGAACCCTCTTGGATATAACATTTACAGTATACTGAAAATAGAGAACCCTCTTGGATATAACATTTACAGTATGCTGAAAATAGAGAACCCTCTTGGATATAACATTTACAGTATGCTGAAAATAGAGAACCCTCTTGGATATAACATTTACAGTATACTGAAAATAGAGAACCCTCTTGGATATAACATTAACAGTATACTGAAAATAGAGAACCCTCTTGGATATAACATTTACAGTATACTGAAAATAGAGAACCCTCTTGGATATAACATTTACAGTATGCTGAAAATAGAGAACCCTCTCAGAAACAATATTGTCATTCTACTGAAAATAGAGAACCCCCTTGGATATAACATTTACAGTATACTGAAAATAGAGAACCCTCTTGGATATAACATTTACAGTATACTGAAAATAGAGAACCCTCTTGGATATAACATTTACAGTATACTGAAAATAGAGAACCCTCTCAGAAACAATATTGTCATTCTACTGAAAATAGAGAACCCTCTTGGATATAACATTTACAGTATACTGAAAATAGAGAACCCTCTTGGATATAACATTTACAGTATGCTGAAAATAGAGAACCCTCTCAGAAACAATATTGTCATTCTACTGAAAATAGAGAACCCCCTTGGATATAACATTTACAGTATACTGAAAATAGAGAACCCTCTTGGAAATAACATAAGTATACTGAAAATAGAGAACCCTCTTGGATATAACATTTACAATATACTGAAAATAGAGAACCCTCTCAGAAACAATATTGTCATTCTACTGAAAATAGAGAACCCCCTTGGATATAACATTTACAGTATACTGAAAATAGAGAACCCTCTTGGATATAACATTTACAGTATACTGAAAATAGAGAACCCTCTTGGATATAACATTTACAGTATACTGAAAATAGAGAACCCTCTTGGATATAACATTTACAGTATACTGAAAATAGAGAACCCTCTTGGATATAACATTTACAGTATGCTGAAAATAGAGAACCCTCTCAGAAACAATATTGTCATTCTACTGAACCCCCTTGGATATAACATTTACAGTATACTGAAAATAGAGAACCCCCTTGGATATAACACTTACTAGAGTCTTGGATATAACATTTACAATATACTGAAAATAGAGAACCCTCTTGGATATAACATTTACAGTATACTGAAAACATAGAGAACCCTCTCAGAAATAACATTTACAGTATACTGAAAATAGAGAACCCTCTTGGATATAACATTTACAGTATACTGAAAATAGAGAACCCTCTTGGATATAACATTTACAGTATACTGAAAATAGAGAACCCTCTTGAAAATACAATATACTGAAAATAGAGAACCCTCTTGATATAACATTTACAGTATACTGAAAATAGAGAACCCTCTTGGATATAACATTTACAGTATACTGAAAATAGAGAACCCTCTCAGAAACAACATTGACATTTTACTGAAAATAGAGAACCCTCTTGGATATAACATTTACAGTATACTGAAAATAGAGAACCCTCTTGGATATAACATTTACAGTATACTGAAAATAGAGAACCCTCTTGGATATAACATTTACAGTATACTGAAAATAGAGAACCCTCTCAGATATAACATTTACATTTACAGTATACTGAAAATAGAGAACCCTCTTGGATATAACATTTACAGTATACTGAAAATAGAGAACCCTATATAACATTTAAGTATACTGAAAATAGAGAACCCTCTTGGAAATAACATTTACAGAATAACATTTACATTTACAGTATACTGAAAATAGAGAACCCTCTTGGATATAACATTTACAGTATGCTGAAAATAGAGAACCCTCTCAGAAACAACATTTACATATAACATTTACTGAAAATAGAGAACCCTCTTGGATATAACACTTACAGTATACTGAAAATAGAGAACCCTCTTGGATATAACATTTACAGTATACTGAAAATAGAGAACCCTCTTGGATATAACATTTACAATATACTGAAAATAGAGAACCCTCTCAGAAATAACATTTACAGTATACTGAAAATAGAGAACCCTCTTGGATATAACATTTACAGTATACTGAAAATAGAGAACCCTCTTGGAAATAACATTTACAGTATACTGAAAATAGAGAACCCTCTTGGATATAACATTTACAGTATACTGAAAATAGAGAACCCTCTTGGATATAACATTTACAGTATACTGAAAATAGAGAACCCTCTTGGATATAACATTTACAGTATACTGAAAATAGAGAACCCTCTTGGATATAACATTTACAGTATACTGAAAATAGAGAACCCTCTCAGAAACAACATTGACATTTTACTGAAAATAGAGAACCCTCTTGGATATAACATTTACAATATACTGAAAATAGAGAACCCTCTCAGAAACAACATTGACATTTTACTGAAAATAGAGAACCCTCTCAGATATAACATTTACAGTATACTGAAAATAGAGAACCCTCTTGGATATAACATTTACAGTATACTGAAAATAGAGAACCCTCTTGGATATAACATTTACAGTATACTGAAAATAGAGAACCCTCTTGGATATAACATTTACAGTATACTGAAAATAGAGAACCCTCTTGGATATAACATTTACAGTATACTGAAAATAGAGAACCCTCTTGGATATAACATTTACAGTATACTGAAAATAGAGAACCCTCTTGGATATAACATTTACAGTATACTGAAAATAGAGAACCCTCTTGGATATAACATTTACAATATACTGAAAATAGAGAACCCTCTCAGAAACAACATTGACATTTTACTGAAAATAGAGAACCCTCTCAGAAATAACATTTACAGTATACTGAAAATAGAGAACCCTCTCAGAAATAACATTTACAGTATACTGAAAATAGAGAACCCTCTTGGATATAACATTTACAGTATACTGAAAATAGAGAACCCTCTAGGAAATAACATTTACAGTATACTGAAAATAGAGAACCCTCTTGGATATAACATTTACAGTATACTGAAAATAGAGAACCCTCTTGGATATAACATTTACAGTATACTGAAAATAGAGAACCCTCTTGGATATAACATTTACAGTATACTGAAAATAGAGAACCAATATACTCTCTCAGAAACAACATTGACATTTTACTGAAAATATAAAACATTTACAGTATACTGAAAATAGAGAACCCTCTTGGATATAACATTTACAGTATACTGAAAATAGAGAACCCTCTTGGATATAACATTTACAGTATACTGAAAATAGAAACCCTCTTGGATATAACATTTACATTTACAGTATACTGAAAATAGAGAACCCTCTTGGATATAACATTTACAGTATACTGAAAATAGAGAACCCTCTTGGATATAACATTTACAGTATACTGAAAATAGAGAACCCTCTTGGATATAACATTTACAGTATACTGAAAATAGAGAACCCTCTTAGATATAACATTTACAGTATACTGAAAATAGAGAACCCTCTTGGATATAACATTTACAGTATACTGAAAATAGAGAACCCTCTTGGATATAACATTTACAGTATACTGAAAATAGAGAACCCTCTTGGATATAACATTTACAGTATACTGAAAATAGAGAACCCTCTTGGATATAACATTTACAGTATACTGAAAATAGAGAACCCTCTTGGATATAACATTTACAGTATACTGAAAATAACAACATTTACATTTACAGTATACTGAAAATAGAGAACCCTCTTGGATATAACATTTACAGTATACTGAAAATAGAGAACCCTCTTGGATATAACATTTACAGTATACTGAAAATAGAGAACCCTCTCATTTACAATAACATTTATTTACAGTATACTGAAAATAGAGAACCCTCTCAGAATATAACATTTACAGAACCCCTCTTGGATATAACATTTACAGTATACTGAAAATAGAGAACCCTCTTGGATATAACATTTACAGTATACTGAAAATAGAGAACCCTCTTGGATATAACATTTACAGTATACTGAAAATAGAGAACTCCCTTGGATATAACATTTACAGTATACTGAAAATAGAGAACCCTCTCAGAAATAACATTTACAGTATACTGAAAATATATAGAACCCTCTTGGATATAACATTTACAGTATACTGAAAATAGAGAACCCTCTTGGATATAACATTTACAGTATACTGAAAATAGAGAACCCTCTCAGAAATAACATTTACAGTATACTGAAAATAGAGTATACCCCCTTGGATATAACATTTACAGTATACTGAAAATAGAGAACCCTCAGAAATAACATTTACAGTATACTGAAAATAGAGAACCCCCTTGGATATAACATTGGATATAACATTTACAGTATACTGAAAATAGAGAACCCTCTTGGATATAACATTTACAGTATACTGAAAATAGAGAACCCTCTTGGATATAACATTTACAGTATACTGAAAATAGAGAACCCCCTTGGATATAACATTTACAGTATACTGAAAATAGAGAACCCTCTCAGAAATAACATTTACAGTATACTGAAAATAGAGAACCCTCTTGGATATAACATTTACAGTATACTGAAAATAGAGAACCCTCTTGGATATAACATTTACAGTATACTGAAAATAGAGAACCCTCTTGGATTAACATTTACAGTATACTGAAAATAGAGAACCCTCTTGGATATAACATTTACAGTATACTGAAAATAGAGAACCCTCTTGGATATAACATTTACAGTATACTGAAAATAGAGAACCCTCTTGGATATAACATTTACAGTATACTGAAAATAGAGAACCCTCTTGGATATAACATTTACAGTATACTGAAAATAGAGAACCCTCTCATTTACAGAAATAACATTAACATACAGTATACTGAAAATAGAGAACCCTCTTGGATATAACATTTACAGTATACTGAAAATAGAGAACCCTCTTGGATATAACATTTACAGTATACTGAAAATAGAGAACCCTCTCAGAAATAACATTTACAGTATACTGAAAATAGAGAACCCTCTTGGATATAACATTTACAGTATACTGAAAATAGAGAACCCCCTTGGATATAACATTTACAGTATACTGAAAATAGAGAACCCTCTTGGATATAACATTTACAGTATACTGAAAATAGAGAACCCTCTTGGATATAACATTTACAGTATACTGAAAATAGAGAACCCTCTTGGATATAACATTTACAGTATACTGAAAATAGAGAACCCTCTTGGATATAACATTTACAAAATAGAGAACCCTCTCAGAAATAACATTTACAGTATACTGAAAATAGAGAACCCTCTTGGATATAACATTTACAGTATACTGAAAATAGAGAACCCTCCTCAGAAATAACATTTACAGTATACTGAAAATAGAGAACATTTACCTGAAAATAGAGAACCCTTGGATATAACATTTACAGTATACTGAAAATAGAGAACCCTCTTGGATATAACATTTACAGTATACTGAAAATAGAGAACCCTCTTGGATATAACATTTACAGTATACTGAAAATAGAGAACCCTCTTGGATATAACATTTACAGTATACTGAAAATAGAGAACCCTCTTGGATATAACATTTACAGTATACTGAAAATAGAGAACCCTCTTGGATATAACATTTACAGTATACTGAAAATAGAGAACCCTCTTGGATATAACATTTACAGTATACTGAAAATAGAGAACCCTCTCAGAAATAACATTCTACTGAAAATAGACCCCCTCTGGATATAACATTTACAGTATACTGAAAATAGAGAACCCTCTTGGATATAACATTTGCAATATACTGAAAATAGAGAACCCTCTCAGAAACAACATTGACATTTTACAGTATACTGAAAAAATAGAGAACCCTCTTGGATATAACATTTACAGTATACTGAAAATAGAGAACCCTCTCAGAAACAACATTGACATTTTACTGAAAATAGAGAACCCTCTTGGATATAACATTTACAGTATACTGAAAATAGAGAACCCTCTTGGATATAACATTTACAGTATACTGAAAATAGAGAACCCTCTTGGATATAACATTTACAGTATACTGAAAATAGAGAACCCTCTTGGATATAACATTTACAGTATACTGAAAATAGAGAACCCTCTCAGAAATAACATTTACAGAATACTGAAAATAGAGAACCCTCTCAGAAATAACATTTACAGAATACTGAAAATAGAGAACCCTCTTGGATATAACATTTACAGTATACTGAAAATAGAGAACCCCCTTGGATATAACATTTACAGTATACTGAAAATAGAGAACCCCCTTGGATATAACACTTACAGTATACTGAAAATAGAGAACCCTCTTGGATATAACAACAGTATACTGAAAATAGAGAACCCTCTTGGATATAACATTTACAATATACTGAAAATAGAGAACCCTCTCAGAAACAATATTGTCATTCTACTGAAAATAGAGAACCCCCTTTAACATTTACAGTATACTGAAAATAGAGAACCCTCTCAGATATAACATTTACAGTATACTGAAAATAGAGAACCCTCTTGGATATAACATTTACAGTATACTGAAAATAGAGAACCCTCTTGGATATAACATTTACAGTATACTGAAAATAGAGAACCCTCTTGGATATAACATTTACAGTATACTGAAAAAAGAGAACCCTCTTGGATATAACATTTACAATATACTGAAAATAGAGAACCCTCTCAGAAACAACATTGACATTTTACTGAAAATAGAGAACCCTCTCAGAAATAACATTTACAGTATACTGAAAATAGAGAACCCTCTTGGATATAACATTTACAGTATACTGAAAATAGAGAACCCTCTTGGATATAACATTTACAGTATACTGAAAATAGAGAACTCTCTTGGATATAACATTTACAGTATACTGAAAATAGAGAACTCCCTTTACAGTATACTGAAAATAGAGAACCCTCTTTGATATAACATTTACAGTATACTGAAAATAGAGAACCCTCTCAGAAATAACATTTACAGTATACTGAAAATAGAGAACCCCCTTGGATATAACATTTACAGTATACTGAAAATAGAGAACCCCCTCAGAAATAACATTTACAGTATACTGAAAATAGAGAACCCCCTTGGATATAACATTTACAGTATACTGAAAATAGAGAACCCTCTTGGATATAACATTTACAGTATACTGAAAATAGAGAACCCTCTCAGAAATAACATTTACAGTATACTGAAAATAGAGAACCCTCTTGGATATAACATTTACAGTATACTGAAAATAGAGAACCCTCTCAGAAATAACATTTACAGTATACTGAAAATAGAGAACCCTCTTGGATATAACATTTACAGTATGCTGAAAATAGAGAACCCTCTTGGATATAACATTTACAGTATACTGAAAATAGAGAACCCTCTTGGATATAACATTTACAGTATACTGAAAATAGAGAACCCTCTTGGATATAACATTAACATTGTACTTCCCAAATCGTATTTACAGTATATGTATTGATATATTTGTAATACTTACTTGCAAGTCTGCAACAATGTATAGTATTTACTATTTATTTGTAGGAAGATTCCGAAGTATTTTTTAATATGTTTATAAATATAGATGACTTTGAATAGATGACAAGATATATGAAACATTTATAATAATTTATGAGACTGTATACATATACATTTTAATTTGAATTGCAAAGCTAGAGTTGTTTACATAAAATAGATTAGAAGTGTTGAACTTGATTTATAGCATTAGATAATCATTAACAGCCTATACACATGATTGTATGTAATATCGTACTATTAGATCCTGTTGATGTGGCTTCTTCAACACAAAGACAAGTCTTTTTTAAAAAAAAATTGTTTAACACTGATTTATATGGTGACCGTAACATGCAAAATAATTGTTTGGGTCTCTTTTGGTGTTATCCTTGTTTGTTTGCTGGGTTTTGCATCTCATCAATAGCCAAGGTCACTATGATGAAGGGTTTCATTGTAAATGGCTACCTCACTGAACAACTTATGGGAGGCTCATTGCATGCCATCCACATAAAATTGTTTAGTTTATGGTCAAATAAAAAACTATGACAACACAGAATGGTCTTGATTTTAGCTTTATGATAAACAAACCTACCTATATCTCCTATTAACAATAAAAGTTCACATTTAATTTTGTCAAATTCTAAACCTTGATACCTGAAATTTGCCGCCTTAATCATTATAGCTATTGTGTGAAGTAAATAAATCAAATGTGCCTTTTGTGTGAACTAGATATGAAACCTACATATATATTAATTATATTCTGTATTATCCGGCAATAAGTCCTTGTCTGGTGATAAGCCCATCAAAGATTTCTAAATACCTCATCATTAACGCAGTAAACAAATATTTGGTATTTCATTGTCCTGCAATTATTTCATGACTTGACTTAATGTCAGAACTTGTATGTTGGCCTCCTTATGTAACTATATAGGTAGCGCTTGTGTCACATACCATGTACGAAAGCAGTACTTTGTATGTAGCTTTCTGTTCCACATGCTCATATGTAAATATGTATAGCTTAGAGGACTGAATCTTTCATTACAGGGAGTATATGATGGGGAAGCCCCTGATATTGTGGACCTTATTGATTATGTGTCAAACTTTCCTGGCAGAGCCTCAACAGTATTATTACCCTGGAAAGGTGATGGTGGTAATAATCAACAGTGATGGCCCTACCACACCAGCCTGATGCTGTCTCAGAGCTGGCTTTGTTTAATCTCTGTATCATTGTCATCAG
The DNA here is from genome assembly GCF_031769215.1 of Ylistrum balloti. NCBI lineage: Eukaryota > Metazoa > Mollusca > Bivalvia > Pectinida > Pectinidae > Ylistrum > Ylistrum balloti. The sequence continues at coordinate 23,164 of NW_026782894.1, read as the reverse complement.
GCAACCAAAAATGATTATGTAGATGACAGTTGACTCCAGCTTTCCCCTGATGTGATTGAGTGTTGCAGTGCCTTGTTTGGATTTAAATGATGTTGCTTTGCTTCAGTATTTTGCTAAATGTATTCATATGATGTGGGACACCCCATAAGTGTCACCACATCTCTTACATATCACTCTTACAGATCACTCTTGTTCTCATCTGAGTCGCAGTAAGGATTGTAATCTATCTGGTCCTTTTGCCGGTCAAGTGTTGCCGCATTTCAAGATCTCTTATAATCAGGGTTGCATTAAGGATTGTCAAGTCTGTGTAGATGGTTAGACTTTGTTTATCTGAAGGACAAGAGAACGCTTACAATAGAGGCACTATATAGGCCATTGACAAGTATTTTTCACTTAATTAATTGCCTCAGTATTTTGAAATTTGTTTTACAATAAGAAAGGTAAACTCTTCTAATGGTTAAATATCTTGCACAGTCGTCAAAGCCCATTGCATCATTTGGCAAATTTGCAGGATCTTGAAAGTTTCTGAGAATTCTCCTACTTTATGTTTATGCAAAAATAACATGAAAACATACTTGAACAGAATGGTATCGATGAGGAAACACTTAATGGGGATACTTCAACAAATAGAAATGAATAAATGTGGGACTGACAGAAAATTGAAACCGATGTCATACAAAGTACAGAAAGCCATCTATGAAAAAAAAAACATGCCACCAATCTGCATACTCAGCATAGGAATGTTAACAGATAACTTGTTGTGTGCTTTTCGTGATGTAATATCACTGGTAGAATGCAAATTTGGCAATGATCATTAATGGAGGCATGTTTACAAAGAGTGATTTCACACATTTTCATATCAATACCAAGGCACAATATTATCTTGAATATTTTTCAGATAAGTTAATTCTAACTATTTATATAAAAAGAACTTGTTTTTCCTCTTCTATTTCCACTGAAAGTTGCATACCATGGGAATTAAGTATTAACATGAAACTGTTTATATCCTTGGTTTTCAATATATTGATACTCAATCTAAATGTATAGTTTACTACATGTATATGTAAATAGATTCTATATACTGTATGATCCTGGATGCATATTTTGTCAGTCAATAAGGACAGCCAGTGCATTCCTCTCATTGTTGTGCTTGACCATCCATCAGGGGAAATAGCTGTTTATCAAATTGTGACAAGATGGTTAATGTTTTTGATGCGGAAAAAATAAACCTGTGATTATGTCAAGTATGTGTATACTTAAAAGCTTTTAAATAATTTATGATTCCATATAAACATGCACACACTTGTAATTATTGGTTGGTAAATAGCATACAGTGCAAGCCTAACCTTCATTTAGATAGATGTATGGTAGCCCGAGTTGCCAGCTAATTATCAGAAACTTCTACCAACAGCAATAGCAAATGATGTATATGAATTATATGAAAAATCCCGGTATGGTAAAGTTTCCTGAAGGAATGTAAGCAGAAGTTATTGCCCTTTGTCATGAGCATGTATTGCTTTATCTGGGCCATAATTTGATGTAACTGAACAATGTCACTAGCAGCTTCTGAATTTTACATCTTGTTGTATCTTAGACAACTCACTGGGTCAAATCTTTTTGAAAATGATGAAGACATTGATAGATTTGAAAATGTAATCACAATTTAAATTTAAATCTGTGGTTACTTAAAATGGCTTTTAACTTTGTACACTGTTCAAAAATTATTCCATGTCATAGTATGTTGCAATTCACATTTTACATTTAAACATATATATGCTTTTTCGTTTCCATTTTTGGCAAGAATCAAAAGTAAATAAAAAATCACTCAGAATTTTCTGTCAAACAGACTCAAGAATTTGACTGGTTGGCATTTTGATGTCTAATACATATATATACATATAATTTTAGCAGATTCCTGTTTGAATCTGAAACATAAATCAAATTCATATGAAAAATGAGTGATCATGTTTATAATCTCCCATGGTTTCCTTTTTTGTGAAGTATCAGCATTGAAAATAAATAAAACACTACTCTTGACTTTCTGTCAGACAGACTTAAAAATGACATGATTGGGTCCCTTGGTATCCTGAAAATATGATGGATTTACTTACAAGGTCTCTGATTGGGAAGCAGTTGTATTGCAGAATAGTTTAGGTTTAAATGTAGCAGTTACAACCCCAATGTAATTGTATACTGATGCCTTACAACATAAAATCCAATGATCAGGAAACAGTCGTGCAATATGAATCCCAAGATTTTTCATTGTTCAAGAAAATAATCGGTCATGTCACTGTGCTAGCCTCATCTGTTTCCGCCTACATACTTTTAGACAAACCCGCTTCAGGCACGTTGCAATCAAACACATTTAAGAGGTTTGTTGTACCTACTAAGTGAACAGTATATTGATTATTTCTCCCAATAACTACATAAGTCATTGGATATAATTCATTTCATCTGTCTGTTATAGGAAATCTGGTATGGCAGAATGTCACAAAATTCTGTCTTTTCACCACAGTGAAATATGAAGAATTTCATTTCATGACATATGATTTTATTTTCAGTATTTGATTAAAGTGGGGGAAATTCTAACATTAATCTTTGAAAAGTTGAGTTTATAAAATCTTGCTTGTTATCCATTTTGTGTTTCAGTATTAATGGATATGTACTTGCTGTGAAATATAGATATCTATTTACAACAGGTTGAAAGTCAATTCACTTGGAATGTATATTGAAAAAACAGCACCTTGTGTATATATTTGTGTAATATACTTGGAATGAATCTTTGGAAATTTTCAAGACTTAAAATATCATCTTTGCCTTTAATCTTTGGAAATTCTCAAGACTCAAAATATCCATCTTTGTCTTATATGTATAACTGGAAACTCTGGAAGTTCTTATAAACTCCAGTTTTAGGTGAAAGGAACATAGTCTTAAAAATTTCCTAAACTTTTAACATCCTGTTTCTTGGGTAGAATAACTAACCCTGGAGATTTCTGTAAGTTCAAAACATCTGGGGTCTCATTTACACCAAACGTTTTTACAGATCACAAATTATTGATCTTGTGTCTTAACATGGCAAATCCAAGAGATTCTCTGTGTCTTCAGGGGTCTCCTGTCCTGCACAACATCAAACCCAAGACATTCTCATAAACTCATGCATCTCCTTTCTCCGCTAGGTACAACAATTCAAACGAGGATATTTTCATTATGTAGACTAAACTTCTCTTGTCATATAACCAAGGAGATCCCATAGACTAGACATCTCCTGTCATATAACCAAGGAGATCCCATAGACTAGACATCTCCTGTCATATAACCAAGGAGATCCCATAGACTAGACATCTCCTGTCATATAACCAAGGAGATCCCATAGACTAGACATCTCCTGTCATATAACCAAGGAGATCCCATAGACTAGACATCTCCTGTCATATAACCAAGGAGATCCCATAGACTAGACATCTCCTGTCATATAACCAAGGAGATCCCATAGACTAGACATTCTCATGGATTTCCAATCAGACTTTGTCAACATGTAGTTTCGCATATTCCTCTGGACACTTTGAAAGACCAGAAACATTTCCTGTATAAGATACAATAACAAACACTGAAGTTTTCCATATATACCTGAGATATCATATTCTCATGTCCTCAGATCAAGATCTGCAAACCCATGAGATTTTCGTAGTCTCCTGACATTCTCTTAGACTTGGGTATCTCCTGTCTTAACTACAACATCAATGCCTGCAGTTTTGGACCGATATACTTTCCTAACGTCTTAGGCACATTAACCAACCCCAGACATTCTCATGAATTCCAAACATGGCATGTCTTAGTTATGGATATATCATCAAAGTGTTTCTCCTACCCTGACACCTGTCTACCTTGGTAAGCTATACAGATGATGCTTTATAACCCAGAGATTTTCATAAACCTCCACTTTTGTCTTGTGCCCAACAACAAACTTCTCACTCTTGAAGACTAGGAAAGTTCCTCGTGCTGGGTAACATAATACACAGCAGTGGAAGCTGTTGGGAGTAAAAACTTGATGGTGATAATTACGCACTTTTGACATTTTGAAGGGAATGTATTTTACATACTGGCTTTGTACACTTGCAGGATAGGGTCACATATGCTTTAGAAAAAAATAGCAGTGTTTATCCAAACACCTGATGAATTTCCTGTAGAACCTATTTGTTTAAGAGTATTCTAATTGCATATTGTATGTGTATAGTACGAGTGACATTTACAGGTACACTGGATTTCGTTGATTGCTTTAAATCTTCAAAGGCGCTTGTTGATGTGATGATTGAAATACCCCAATCAGATGACTAGGTTTTCAGGCATGGTTTATTTATAGCATGCTATGTTTTTAACATACAGTGGCAAATCAAGTGTCCTTATGACCTCCGATTTTGTATGTTAGTTTTTGCCCCTTTTCAGACATGCTATTGGTAATGCTTGTGGTGATGGGGCTACATACAGTTAATCCTGTTCAGCACCTAACATTGGTTTTGTCATTTACAATGAAGTCCTTACCATCTGAGTGTGTGTACAAAAGAGGGTAACTTCACAAATGCTTGTCTTTGTACTTAAAAACACTAATACTCCATTGACTGTTATAAATCAACAGTTAAGGCATTGACCAACATCCTGTTTTATGTGACACCTCGTATAAGATATCATTTGATGTTTTTTTTGAGATGCAGTATCAGCTTGTTTGTTTTGTTGGCTAAACATGACATTGCTGTACTGATTAATTTGGACTATAGAACCTGTTACCTGATATGTTGTAAGGAAACAATTATAAAGTTGTTATCTGTGAATTTGATGTTACAGCAAACATCACCAAACTGGTGTCCGGTTTCTTATGCCCTTGAAGAAAGCACTTTTCTGGATGGCTGCAGACTACCCAGTTTTACACATAGGTACTACTGGTAGGTTGGCCAGTTTTCAATGTTGATGAGTCCTATAGGGTTCTGTTCTCATATCAGTTGTTACAGAAAATAGGATTATAACACCAGGCTCTCAGGTGTATAAGTGAATTTCTCCTCGAGGTAATTGAGGTTTGAAGGACTAAGCACTATACATAACTAAAGCTTAATTAGACAATTTTTACTCAGGATTGTCTTTGGTTTCTTTAGCTAGGCCTCACTGATGTAGCCTATCCCACAAATCATGCTTGCTAATCTGTTGAGCGAGGTGCACAGGCTGTAAAGTGATGTCCATGGGTTTGTGGATGGCAATGTGTTGGTAATGATGAGGCTTTTGACAGCAGTCTGTAACTCCATCATCACCCTAATAGCATTATTGTGGTGGCTCAGCATTATTGACCAACAGACTAACAATGGATGTGACCCACAGTTATTGTGGTGGTTTAGAATTTAGAGTATGTTAGGTTAATAAGGTAGCCATGACCTACCTAGGTGACTCAGAATTTAATGCCTGTATAATTTTACATATTTATGATCTACTTTAAAGATTCTGGATTTACTGATTCTCAAAGTAATATGAGGTATCTGTGACCTATTTATAAGATTAAGTAACTCGAGAGCAATGGGCTATTTGCTATCAAGTAATTTTAGGTATTAATGACCTATTATATGTTGTGACAAAGTTTTCTGTTCAGTAATTTTAGGTATAAAGACCTTTTGGTTAGATACTGACCTACTGATATGACCCAAAGTTTAATGCTATAACATACTTCTAATTAGGAGACTCAAAAGTTTATTTACTGCTAATAAAATCGGTATCTGCTTTGATTGATTTGTCAAATACATATATGTTTTTTAATTGTTTCCCCATCATAGTGTTTGATTGTTTCCCAAGAACCTTAAGAGTTCATACATCTCTACGGAATCCAAGGTCCTTGTAATCAGAGCATTGTAATGGTTTTCCTGTGTCTTCATGGCCAGGCTTTGTCTGTTTTGGAATGTCCTCATTACCTAGAGTATTTAATGATCTGTCATTGTATTATTTTGTACCTTAAGTGATAATGCTTGGTTAAGAGTGACATAGTACTTAGAAAAATGACATTTTCCCTGAATTGATCAATACTTTTCTGTAGAAATTGTTCGGAGACCCATTAGAGATAATTCTTGTCTAAGTGCATGCTGTATATGAGATTTCTGACAGATTCAGAACACACAAGTTATTTCTCTGAGATTTGACCTTATTTTTTAAAGGTTTCAGTGAATTTGATTTGTTAAATGATCCATCTGTGGCAATTTTATACCTACAAAATAGCTTTTAGCTGTTAGATTGTGATCTTTACATTCTTTCCTTTCACTGATTTAGAAAGGGATGTCAGTTTTGTACATGACTACTTTAAGAATGAGTTAAACATGTGTCACATTTGCAATAATATATTTATTGCCTATAATTGTTGTAGGCTATCATCATATTTGAATGATTCCAGTTTGAAAAATGTCTTGTTTTGTTTTGTTTTTATTTTTTCATAAATTATCTCCTGGTTTAGGGAATTCAGTCAGGTCATGTATTTGATGAAAAGTATTCGCAACTATTTATTGGATAAATCTGCTATCAAAAGAATTTGCTACAAAACTGGGATAAATCTGCTGTCAAAAGTATTTACTACAAAGTTAGGATAAATCTGCTATCAAAAGTATTTACTACAAAGTTAGGATAAATCTGCTGTCAAAAGTATTTACTACTTCCATAGGATAAATCTGCTATCAAAAGTATTTACTACAAAGTTAGGATAAATCTGCTATCAAAAGTATTTACTACTTCCATAGGATAAATCTGCTGTCAAAAGTATTTACTACAAAGTTAGGATAAATCTGCTGTCAAAAGTATTTACTACTTCCATAGGATAAATCTGCTATCAAAAGTATTTACTACAAAGTTAGGATAAATCTGCTATCAAAAGTATTTACTACAAAGTTAGGATAAATCTGCTATCAAAAGTATTTACTACAAAGTTAGGATAAATCTGCTGTCAAAAGTATTTACTACAAAGTTAGGATAAATCTGCTGTCAAAAGTATTTACTACAAAGTTAGGATAAATCTGCTATCAAAAGTATTTACTACTTCCATAGGATAAATCTGCTGTCAAAAGTATTTACTACTTCCATAGGATAAATCTGCTGTCAAAAGTATTTACTACTTCCATAGGATAAATCTGCTATCAAAAGTATTTACTACAAAGTTAGGATAAATCTGCTGTCAAAAGTATTTACTACAAAGTTAGGATAAATCTGCTGTCAAAAGTATTTACTACAAAGTTAGGATAAATCTGCTGTCAAAAGTATTTACTACAAAGTTAGGATAAATCTGCTATCAAAAGTATTTACTACAAAGTTAGGATAAATCTGCTGTCAAAAGTATTTACTACAAAGTTAGGATAAATCTGCTGTCAAAAGTATTTACTACTTCCATAGGATAAATCTGCTGTCAAAAGTATTTACTACAAAGTTAGGATAAATCTGCTGTCAAAAGTATTTACTACTTCCATAGGATAAATCTGCTGTCAAAAGTATTTACTACAAAGTTAGGATAAATCTGCTGTCAAAAGTATTTACTACAAAGTTAGGATAAATCTGCTGTCAAAAGTATTTACTACAAAGTTAGGATAAATCTGCTGTCAAAAGTATTTACTACAAAGTTAGGATAAATCTGCTGTCAAAAGTATTTACTACAAAGTTAGGATAAATCTGCTGTCAAAAGTATTTACTACAAAGTTAGGATAAATCTGCTGTCAAAAGTATTTACTACAAAGTTAGGATAAATCTGCTGTCAAAAGTATTTACTACAAAGTTAGGATAAATCTGCTGTCAAAAGTATTTACTACAAAGTTAGGATAAATCTGCTATCAAAAGTATTTACTACAAAGTTAGGATAAATCTGCTGTCAAAAGTATTTACTACAAAGTTAGGATAAATCTGCTATCAAAAGTATTTACTACTTCCATAGGATAAATCTGCTATAAAAATTATGAGAATGCTACATAGTATATCCAAACATACATAGACCTAAACCTTTACAAAGCGACAACATCTGATAAGAAACCACAGGCACTTGTTCCATAGGGCTTGTTTGAAACTGGTTCATATTGCAATCATTTCTGTGTTTATCAGACCTAAAAATTAAGGAACAATTCAGGGATTTCCCAATCATGATTGCTGTAAAATCAGGTTGACAGAACAAACTCCCTGTAATGGACATAATGTAATACTGGAAACTTGTATACCATTAACATGACAGGTAGGACGAGCATCTTCAGATATAATGTTTATCATCCAAAGACCAGTACATTGATCTGAAATTCATTACTTTGAAATCAAAAGTAAATTTGTAGTCACATGATTTGTAGAAGATTGACAAAAAATACTCTACTAGATGTATCATTAGTAATTCCATTATTTAAGATGTGTAAGTAGAAATTGCATAAGATAATAAATTTTATTGGAATTAAGAACAAGACCATGCTTCTGGTCACTTTGTTATCCTGTGGACAGCCAGTACTTAGTGGCTACTTCACTGAAAAACATGTAGAAGACCCATGACATGCTATCTATGGCAATTTGGATAATGTGTTACTGAAAAAGGACACACCACACCATGACATCATATGTACAACACAACATGTTATCTTGGCTGCTTCAGAAACACAAAACACTCAGGGGAAGGGATCAAACCAAGCAGCTCAAATTTATAACTTTTGTTGTAATTAACGCATTGTTTTACAAACTGAGATATTGTGAACGCCTTTGATATTAGTGAATCTGCCATGTCCATATACATTTACAGGTCACCTGTCGAAACGAGTTGGGTGTAGTGAATTAAATTTTTAACACATTTTACTTCTGAAAAATTCAAAAACCAATTTTAATGAAATTTTCAGGAACATTCCATTGCTGAAGGTGAATAAGAATTGAACATTATATAGTCCCTATCCCTCAGAGGCCTTAGGGATAGGCCAAAATGGTGTCATATTGGTTGAAAATTGCAAAAATCTTTTCAATACCAAAATATGGTAGAATCAAATATTCTTTATGGAAGGAAGGCTCTGAGGATGCTTTACCAAGGTGTAAGTTTCATAACCCCAGGGTCTCACATTTACCCCCTGGGTGGGGATAAAATCTGCTATTGTTGACATAGGATAATTACAATTTTAAGCAAATTTTTTTTTATTCAGAAATAGTTCAAACTTGATTAGAATTATTATATAGGATGACAGTTTGATAACATGCACTTATTGACCCTGCCTGACCTCCAGGGGCTGAGGGGCAGAGCCAAAAAGGGTCAACTTAACTCAAATTTCAAAGAATCTATTAGAAACTATTCATGAATGAAAGAGTTCATAGAGGAAACCTACATTTTTGAGTGTAATTTCTGTTGATTCAAACATGGTTAGAACAGTCATAGCTTGGGATGGCATTTGATATGCACAGTTTACATTTGCATTACAGTACATGTACAATGTAGTTCATGCTATCTTACTTTGTTAACAAGATTAAGGACATGGTACAAGAACAACGTCAGCTTTGTATGACAGTTGATTGTTGGGCCTCTTGTATTTGTTAATTTTTTGTTGGCTAAACAAAGCAAAAATTGTACATGTATGAGATAATAAGTGTTGTAATATGATTCTACCTGATGTACTCTAATAACCTGATAATTGTTTTTCCTATCCTAACATGCTGTCATCCTTATCATGAAATACTATTGCCTTATAGACTTTATTATTTTGTTCTTCAAAATTTTCATTCATGTAAAAAAGAACTGTGTGATGAAATGATTGTGATAGGTATTGTTTCCGATAGAAGTCCATTCTTGATCTGACTATATTGATATTTGAATGTCGTGATACGTAATTACACAGTTCATTACACTCTAAGTGATAGACCTAAGTGATTAGTGCTGTCGAAATCAGAAGCAAGTCAGTTTCCGGTATGGATCTGGAGAGATTTGGCTTCGCATCGCTTGTAATGAGTTGTGGAGCTGCATCTGTTGCGTCATATGGGAACCTGGGTTATTTATAGACATCTTACAGGTTTAAATTGTATACAAATTTAAAAACCATTGGCATCCTACAGTTTCACTGGGAATGCATCTCTATGGAATCGTCTTCATTGGTACACATACTTTAGTTAATGATCATTGAGATATGGAATGGAATCGAGTCTCCTTCAGAGTTGTTTATTCAAAAAATCCTCTCCATGATGATTTTGATGAATGTTCATTTTATGAAATCACATTATGAGATGATTTAAGTTGATGGAATAATCATTAAATTTAGGAATTGATGTATATATAAGATTTGCTGTCATTCCGCAGTGTTCTTTCTTAGTGGCAGTTTCAGAGATTTCTCGACGTAACAATACCGTGTACCACATGTAGGCAACAAATCAATAGATCAGTGTTGTAAGTGTAATAACACTGCTGCAGTTCTTTCTTTTCCAAGTCTACTGAATTAAATCAGGAAATATCAAAAGTGTCACTTGGAGTTGCATCAAATCTATCTCAACTGCAGTTCCATTCCAACACTAGACTGTAGTTCTAATGGGGCATTATCTATTTACAAAACTGGAGAGACAATTCTGACATCTAGACACACAACTTGAACTCTATTATCACACTATCTAGTCACTCAACTGGAGTTCTGTTCTGACTCTATCTAGTCACATGACTGGAGTTCTGTTCTGACTCTATCTAGTCACATGACTGGAGTTTTGTTCTGACTCTATCTAGTCACTCAACTGGAGATCTGTTCTGACTCTATCTAGTCACATGACTGGAGTTTTGTTCTGACTCTATCTAGTCACTCAACTGGAGTTCTGTTCTGACTCAATCTAGTAACACAACTGGAGATCTGTTCTGACTCTATCTAGTCACATGACTGGAGTTTTGTTCTGACTCTATCTAGTCACTCAACTGGAGATCTGTTCTGACTCTATCTAGTCACATGACTGGAGTTTTGTTCTGACTCTATCTAGTCACTCAACTGGAGTTCTGTTCTGACTTAATCTAGTAACATGACTGGAGTTTTGTTCTGATTCTATCTAGTCACATGACTGGAGTTCTGTTCTGACTCTATCTAGTCACATGACTGGAGTTTTGTTCTGACTCTATCTAGTCACATGACTGGAGTTCTGTTCTGACTCTATCTAGTCACATGACTGGAGTTCTGTTCTGACTCTATCTAGTCACATGACTGGAGTTTTGTTCTGACTCTATCTAGTCACACGACTGGAGTTCTGTTCTGACTCTATCTAGTCACACAACTGGAGTTCTGTTCTGACTCTATCTAGTAACACACTGTATCTGTTCTCTATCTAGTCACATGATAGTTTTGTTCTGAATATACACGACTGGAGTTCTGTTCTAATCTAATCACAACTGTGTTGATATGTCACTCTGTTTGACATTATGTTTAGTCACAATGTTGCACACTTCATAAATGTTCATGTCATTTTGACATAGTGATTTCAACCTCTTTGGAATGTTTTTCCAATATTTTTCAGTGACACAATTGTCCACACATCAAAGCTGATGCTGTTTCTTTCAGATTCTATCTATAATCTGTCTTGGAGGGTATTGGAGAGAGCAAACATTATATTAACAGAAAATGGATTACTTCCCTTGACAAAGATAAAAGCAAGGTGATTCCATGCTGGCTTATAAAAGTGATTTAGGTCATAGGTTGGTAAGAACTTTCCAGCACTGTAGGAAATGTGGTGATCTTAGGGTTCGGTATGGCAAGAATTGTAAAACAATGCAGAAAGTGTAGTCATACTGCTGAGTTCCCTCAACTCTGTCACTGTTAGATTTAGATAAATCCTTCAAGTGTAATATTCATATATTTCACTGGCTAGATAGGCTCAGTGCTACAAGTGTGTAGTCATACTGTGGGTAGTTCCATCATCTCTGTCACTGTCTAGATTAAGATAAGTCAAGCTAGTCTAATAGTAATACATGTCACCGTCTACAATAAGATCACTGCTACAAGATATGTTGGTTACCAGTGCAGAAATCTGATCCCAGGAAAATGTCTTCACGAGCAATTAGTTACACACTTGTTCTGAAATGGATATCAATTGCAAGAACCTTACAGTGCACCTAGAAGTTAGCAATATCGAAAGCTTGATCTGTTTGTTCAGTTTTAGTGCTATAGTGCTTTCCATATGCTAGCTGTACTCGGTATATAATCATAGCAAAAACATAATTTTTTTTTTTTTGGCATGGAAACATTTTGTATTCATTTGCAATTTCTTTGTGTACTGCTGTCTTCAAAAACATTTGATGGTTCACATATAATAGGATCAACATGTTTTAAACATGAAATACTTTGAAGGTTATAATTCTTGTTATTTTTGCATCAGTATATTCCATATTTATTTTGTGGAATGTGAATTTACCTCCAAGAAGTAGGTACTGTACCAAATGGCTAGAGATATTCAGAAGAGATTTTTTTTCTTAAAGAATGTTAAAGATGAGATTATGGAATAGAGTTTTGTAATGAAAGTATTTGCTCGAAAGATTTCACAAATCTTTTGATGGAAGTGAGATATAATCTGATGTGAGAACATGCAGTGATACTGTATATAATTACCAGGGATTAGGGGCTTTTCCAACATAAGACCTCTGGTACACCAGAATAGAGTTTAGGGGCCAATGACTGATATATGCAATTGGAGAATAGGAGCCAATGACATGTAGCATTGTATATATATAGTTGGATGACTAACTTTTAGAGACTTTTATTTTGTAGTTAATATTGTGGTATGACTTGAGTCTAGGGACCCATAAAATGTTGTAGTATGACCTGAACTTACTGTGTCAGAAACATGTAGTGGTATGTCTAGAGTCTAGCGGCCTGTAACATGTAGTGGTATGTCTAGACTCTATGGGACGACAAGTCTAGGGATTTTGGGGCAAGTAACATGTAGTGGTATGTCTAGACTCTATGGGACGACAAGTCTAGGGATTTGGGGGCAAGTAACATGTAGTGGTAAGTCTAGACTCTATGGGACGACAAGTCTAGGGATTTGGGGACAAGTAACATGTAGTGGTATGTCTAGATTCTATGGGACGACAAGTCTAGGGATTTGGGGGCAAGTAACATGTAGTGGTATGTCTAGACTCTATGGGACGAAAAGTCTAGGGATTTGGGGACAAGTAACATGTAGTGGTATGTCTAGACTCTATGGGACGACAAGTCTAGGGATTTGGGGGCAAGTAACATGTAGTGGTATGTCTAGAATCTAGGGGCCAGTAACATGAAGTGGTATGTCTAGGGTTTAGGGGCCAATAACAAATATTGGTTTGGTTTGAGTTTAGGGTCTAGTAACATGTAGTGGTATTACTAGAGTCTAGGGGCCAATACCTCTAGGGATTTGGGGGCAAGTAACATGTAGTGGTATGTCTGGAGTCTAGGGATCAGTGATATCTAGTGGTATGTCTAGGGTTTAGGGGCCAGTAACAAATATTTGTAGCTAGAGTCTAGGGGCCAGTAACATGTATTGCTATGACTAGAATTTAGGGGCCTGTGACATGAAGTGGTATGTCTAGGGTTTAGAGGTCTGTGACCTGATCTGGTATATCTAGGGTTTAGGGGCCAGTAACAAATATTGGTTTGGTTGGAGTCTAGGGGCCAGTAACAAATATTGGTTTGGTTTGAGTCAAGGGGCTAGTAACATGTAGTGGTATTACTAGAGTTTAGGGACCATTGACATGAAGTAGTACATCTAGAGTCTTGAAGCCAGTAACCTGTACTTGTAAGACTTAATTTTAGGGTTTAATAACATACTGCTGTATTTTCTTTCATAATTAAGTTTTAGAATATTGGATTTTTCCAGATATGTTTAGCCAGGAATATGTGGAATATGATTTAACTATTTGCTTGAATTGGTAAATCTTGTAACAGGATTGAAAGAAGACTTGGTCTTTAAAATCTCATCATTTTCCTGGGAGTATTGACAGATTTTAAATGTCACCAATGTTGGAGTGTAAGAATTGTCTACTAAAGCAGGGATTTTATGACAATTTTTCTACAGGGCCCGACATCTGTGTGTTATTTGTCTGGCTAAAATCAAATAATGAAGTCCCCTTTTTTTGTCTGAAAATAAATTAATTCTGATCACACAAGGCATTTATAACTATTATCCTAAAAAAAAAAAAAAAATTGAGTGCACAGATTTTCAACACCTTGATATAAAAAACTTTTTTTGCCTTGAGAATTATTGTTTTCTTTTTAGTCAAGTCATAATTACTTAGTTATCTTTAATATATACTAGGTATATCAAACTATATGTCTAAGTATCCTCTACACAAATGAATGTATTGGAGATTGAATGTCATCAAATGAAATGAAGGTATTGATGGAACCAAAAGATCAGAACAGTTTTAAAGCTCAGATTTTTCTTCAGTTTCCATTGTATTGTCCTACATTACACCTGCACAGGCTTATAGGACTTTTTGTTTGGCATTTGGCTGTAAGCCAGTTTCTCTGTCAATAACTATTGTACAGCTTAGATTAAACCTTGAAATATGTAATAAATTGTCAAGAGATTTTGTACAATCCTACAGTTGCAATTTATAAAAGTTGCCTTTTTATGTCTCTTTCATTTTCTGTGTGTCAGGAATAATTTCTTGTGGGTCGAAGATCAGAGTTCTTTTATGTTTATGGAAGGCCTGTCCGTTTCCATAAAATCTGTAGATGTAAACATTGTAGATCAAGTATAGCGTCACATGAGCAAAAATGGACAAGTGCTTTATTATTTTGCAGGTTTCTCCCTGTAGATGTAATAATTTACCAGTTTAGCAGTTCAGATTGTGATCTTCTGATTCCTGACACTCGTTCAATTTTCCGATAACTAGAATTCATTTCTGTCATTGACAAAAGAAAGAATCAGTACAGGATGTCATATGAAATTAGAATTACTTGCCTTTTGCTTGTGGCATATATACAGAGAAGATATAAAATTTTTCGTTCTCCTTAAAAGTGGATAAAAAAAATTCTGCTGCCATGAACACTTGGTCACATTGATATAGGTAGATGTGCACAACTTGTGTACGTCACAGCTTGGATAACAGTGATAAAACTGTTCTCTGTTTGTGTTTGTTTGCTGGGTTATGGCTCCATGAACAGCCAGAATCATTTTGAGATGGGGTCTCCTTGTTATATAGCTGGTGGCTACTTCATTGAATGAAATAAAAGAGGCTGTTTTCATGTCATCTAGACCAATTAGGGTAATGTATCTTCCCCAAGGACACAACCACATCAGCACAAACCAGCCGTTTCTCAAATCGCCATAGGTAGGGAGCGTCAAATCATTCACCTTACATATTCACCTGAGGGTAATCAGGGCTGCACTGAACTATTGTGGCCCCCTTGTATTAAGCTTATTACAAGGCAATGATATATCATTGTAGGTATTTCTATAGTGATCTATTATATACCAGGCATGAGTTTCCAGTCAAATAGTAACAGTTTGGGAATGTAACGGTAACCTAAATTTTAAAATGTGAAATGTTTGAACTATGTCAAGAAAATTTTTTGGGCACATTTACTGTAGTCTTGGCAAATATATCATGATCTATAAATGATAGAGCTTTGGGTCTATTATGCTGGAATCAGGGTAAATTTGAAACTGATAGAACAGCTATGGCTCTATTGGTGTGTGCTTTAAATGTCTGTCATGGTATTAAATGGTAATATTAATGTCTTTATGCTTTAAACTGACATTTTTATGTTGAGTTTAGATTTAGATTTGATGCTGGTCATAGCCATTCTTTAGTGCTAGGAGGAATTATGTTTTTGTTGCAGTCAAGGTCACAATTACAGGGTTTAGGCTTGCTATAAATGATACATATGTTTATGACCTTATCTTGTGGACATTTACATTATGTATCAAGGTCTTTGTATTCTAAAACACCAGATATACATGTGGACAAAATATTTGTCAGTTTGAAATACTTTACATAGTCAAGGTTAGATATAAATTCACTCAAGGTTAAATAGAAATTCATTGTTTTGTATAATGATTCGTGTTATTTGATGTGTTGAATGCCCATAAATTACGGCACTGTACCTGGTAGTGCCAGCTTTACTACAACTTTAAGTATACAACAATGTGGGGATGTCCTATAGACA
Source organism: Ylistrum balloti (assembly GCF_031769215.1). NCBI lineage: Eukaryota > Metazoa > Mollusca > Bivalvia > Pectinida > Pectinidae > Ylistrum > Ylistrum balloti. The sequence goes on along the minus strand of NW_026782894.1, from coordinate 7,043 downwards.
AGCAGGCCAGCACATCAAATCTGACTCAGAATCAGAGAATGGACTTATCTTGAGGCTTGAGGTTGTTGAAGAAATTGAAGTTGAAACACGAAGACACAACAATGTAAAGATTTAGAAAATGTTAATAGTCTCAACAAAGGCAATGGAAAGTAACTAGATTCAATGTTTTAATGTGAAGGATTTGAAATTAAGGCTATTTAGAGCAAATAAGATGAAGACAAAATAAAATAAGATTAAAATGAAATCAAGAAATGTAATTAAGACTACATTTGACAAATAGAAAAACATGAAAACTATTTACTAAATGTTAAGAGAGAAAATTAGGACAATTTGAAATTTTATTTACAAAAGTACATTTTATCTTTCAAGTGCCAGTTTTGTTAATATGTATTGACTTGGCAAAGTCTTCCTTTCAAAAATGAAATTCAGGTTTTTATTATAACTTCAATTGTCTCCGTTGTTTGCTTGCCAAGTTGTATCCAAGGATTTGAAATGATGAGAAATTGAATCTAACTTGACATGAGTTATATTACAGGGAGCAGTACAGCCTGTATGTAATCTAGGGTGAATGCCAATACTTTTCAGGCACTGTTTGACCTGTATTTTCTTTCTTATTTTTACCAAGGTGACCTTGACATTGTATAGAACATCGCTACGGAATCTCTGGACTCCTTTTATTAGATAGCAAAGCACACAACATGGGTATCAAACCCATCTTTTTCCAAAAATTGGCTTCATCACTAAATCTGATATGTAATATCTAAATTTCATCTTAATATTTCATTTGATCAGTAAGAGAGTCTATTTCCAGTGAGTGCATATCGCCATTAAGGTATGTACATATACCCGCTTGGTCTCTACAATATATTTACATATATACACCAGCCTTGTAGATCAGCAATGCTTGGTAGAGTCTTACATAAAATACACTTTTAGAATAAGTTTGACATATAGGATAGACATGAGATGTGAGCGACAGATTGCAGCTCTCCCTCACCAAGTACAAAAAAGAAATCCCCTCCCCCTCCCGCGGGCCTCGATCCAAGTTCAAAAAAGAAATGCCCTCCCCCTTCCTCAGGCCTGAATCCACTGCTGATATGCATTACCTGTGTGATATATTATGTAAACAGTTTCACCATTTGAAACATCTCATTAAACACTCGTAAAAGATTTAGTCTGAATGTTTGATGTGGCAAAACCAGGATCCTTGTTGCCATTTCATTTCCTCCATGTAGTGGCGTCATGGCACGGTGTGGTGCCATTTTATGTTGATGAATTATGTTAAAACATTTTGTTCATACACTTTAAAATAGTCGTAATGACTTGAAATATTAGTGTGAAACTATTGTCAGATTATATTGTGTAGAATGACGACTTCATAAACTTGACTGTCTCAGATCAGTGCTTTGTAACATAATGTTTTAGTTAAATGTGTATGTTAAGATAACATTTGAACACCTGGTTGTAAATCAAACAGGTATTTATATACATATGTACATCAATTTATCCATTAGTAGTCTACCTATAATTACATTGGTAGGTTAGGCTGGTTATACTTATTGATTGAAGCCCTCGACTAGGATGGTCAGAGAAATCAGTCCTAAATAAACTATAAATCATATCTAAGATTCCCTTCAGTAATACACCTTTCCATGTAACTTCATGGCATTATCATCAGGTATTAAGGTTTTGTGTACAGGTGCTGAGGTTTTCTGATGCTAATGAGCTTAAGGTACATATATACAGATGATGAATCTGGACTGTGGTGTTTATAGTGTGTGGCCCAGACTACTTTATCTTAATCTTGTTTATCATTCTTCATAGTCGTGTAATAAAAGGCAAAAGAAGTCCAAGATGAAAGGCTATTTGGCCTATGAGGTTTCTTTTTTATTTGACTTTGTTAAAGCCTTACAACAGTATTGCAGTAGAGTCATTGAAAACTGGTTCAACTTGTTGTAAATCAGAGGCAAGCTCTAATCTAAATCAACTCCTGTATGTACCGTTTGTGTGTTAACTTAAGAAGTCTTGTGTATGTAGTGATTAATTTATGATTTTTGCAGCCATCTATTTAGCGGGAACCCTTTGGTTTTGATTATTTCCCGCCTATTACTTATTATTCAAACTGACATATTTCTCAAATACAGATAATTCTCTAAATGTACATGTCTATTAGTATGTACCCAAATTTCAAGACCATAGGTGTTATTGTATCACAATCCCTTAAACACAAGAAAATTATCTTTTGTTTTGTTTTGAAATAAACCAATCCGTTTTGATAGGTGCTAAATTGTTTAGGATTGTGATTTGTCATTAGAGACATTTATGCTTATTTCTCAGGTATTCTTGGATGACATGGTCTTCAATTTCAACACATCACAATTAATACATGATATTGTAAACACAAAATAGTTTTTGTTGAAGTCACCTCTATACTCTTTTGATTTGAACAACCCAAGTTATGTACAGGAACTTATAGAAATTACAAACAACCCAAGTTATGTACAGGAACTCATAGAAATTACAAACAACCCAAGTTATGTACAGGAACTCATAGAAATTACAAACAACCCAAGTTATGTACAGGAACTCATAGAAATTACAAACAACCCAAGTTATGTACAGGAACTCATAGAAATTACAAACAACCCAAGTTATGTACAGGAACTCATAGAAATTACAAACAACCCAAGTTATGTACAGGAACTCATAGAAATTACAAACAACCCAAGTTATGTACAGGAACTCATAGAAATTACAAACAACCCAAGTTATGTACAGGAACTCATAGAAATTACAAACAACCCAAGTTATGTACAGGAACTCATAGAAATTACAAACAACCCAAGTTATGTACAGGAACTCATAGAAATTACAAACAACCCAAGTTATGTACAGGAACTTATAGAAATTACAAACAACCCAAGTTATGTACAGGAACTTATAGAAATTACAAACAACCCAAGTTATGTACAGGAACTCATAGAAATTATACCTTTAGGTATTTACAGGAACTCTATTTAAAGAAGACAGAAGGATCCCATTTACAAATATTGTGACAAATACCTTTACTACCATCACATATAACTTATCATCAGAATACAAATTTCATTTCAGTAATAATTACCATAACTTTAGTATGCAAATACAGTACCTACACCCATCTTTGTATCCCAACAACAAAAGATTCAAAAGAAAAACAATCCCGCCCTCCCTACGATCCATGAGCCATCACGGCAGGAACGCAGAGTGATCTCCCTTCCTCTTACCTTTATGGCTGCCGACGAGTGCGGAGGTGTCTGAGCTAAGTGCTTTTCTTACTCCTTCTCTTCGTACTGCCATTGTCGTTTGAGTATATTGTTACTCTATTAGTAGTCTATAAACCCATCTCCCAACTTATATTGTGAAATTAAGTATTGTCATTTGTTTATTTTGACCGTATTTCCGGCCGTTTTTTTCCTCCACGTATTCGAGTGCGTGACTACTTGTCTCGTTGCTCGGATTTGCGTGAAGTTGGAATTTGTTTTCTTGCTGCTTTGTCGGCCGTGTTGTACGGCCGTTTTATTTATGCAGTGCAATCTTGCTGCGTACGGTAGGCTTTGTGCTCTCGTTCGTAGTTTTTTGATTGTTCGAGAACTTCGTTTCCGGCCGTGTTTTTACTCCGCGTGTTCGAGTGAGTGACTACTTGTCTCGTCACTCGGATTTTCGTGAAGTTGAAATTGTTTTCTTGCTGCTTTGTCGGCCGTTTTGTACGACCGTTTTCTTTTTTTGCAGTACAATCTTGCTGCGTACGGTAGGTTTTATGATCTCGTTCGTAGTTTTTTGATTGTTAGAAAACTTTTTATCCTTGTTTTCATTGTTACAATTTTTTATTGTTTCGATGCTGGATAAAGGTGCCGGGTTTACGTCGGGGGTCAGCGCATGGATGTTCCTATTTCTATAGATAATGGGAACCCCATGATACCTGTCCCATTTGCCGACATTACAGCCAGACCTCACTATGTGAACTTTGTTTGCACATGGAGTCTGCTGCTTAGGCTCCCATGCCTTTCCAGCTTACTTTCCGCCGGAAGAGGGATTCGTCCTCTTCTTCCGGTAAGGGAAGTAAGTTTTTTAAGACCTCCCTCCTGAAGTTCTGAACCAGAGCGTTCCTGCTGGGGGTGCTCTCGTTCCACCGAGCTCCGCCCTTCAGCAGGGGGTGGCTCCCCCTGTCCAGGTGCGTCCTGGAGTAGGGGGGGGGGCAGCCCGACCCTGACTCGGCGCAGTCAAGGGTCGAATTGGCCGGTAGCTCTCGATAGGCGGCGGTGTTACCGTCGGAAAGGGACTTCCGGTCGAGGTCTCTGATTCCTTCAGGGACCTCGGCACGCCAGGTGGCGTCGTTGGTGGGGGCCGCTTTGACTCCGGAACTGTGCCTTCGGGTATAGGTTCAGGGGCCACAGACTTTTTGTCAGGATTGTCTGTGGCTACGGGGATTAATGACACTTGAGTTCACTAATCCTGGTGTCAGCGCGGGGTCTGTTTTCCCACCCTCACAGGCTTCTGGCTCTGGGACTTCCGTCCCAATCCAGATTTCCCAGTGCAGGGTTTCCCAGGGGGTTTTCCTCCAAGGGTTTGGGGCTTCAGGCCAGGAGTCCGGTTTCCGGTCTCCCTTTCCCCCGGGCTCAGGGAGTAGGGGTGCCTGCGGGCACTTATTCCTGGGTCGCCCAGGCCAACCTGCGGATGGTTTTGGGTACCAACAGTTACTCAGCAGTTACGGGCTTAGCCTGTACATGTCTGGGTTTCCACCTGGTGGGAGTGGCGGTTCATCCTGGTCCTTTGGACAGGATGTCCAGCCCCAGACTCAGGCAGGCCATCTTGGCCAGTTCTGGGGTCACTCCCGGCCCGCTGGACCGTTCCCATTCCCTCAGGGGTTTGGGTTTTTACCCCATGGGTCTTCACTCGTGGAACCCATAGGGGTTGGTCTCTCCTCTAGGAGATGTTATAGCAGTGCGGAATCCCCCCAATGTTCTGCTACTTCGGGGGCCTTGTTGGCCGGTCCTATAAAGGTTTGCCAGACCTTAAGGACTTCCGCCTCCAGCGCGGACCCGTCGGTCTCCTGTTCCCAGGGGTCGGCTTCGGGTCTCCGACCCAAGCCTACAGCTACAGCTGTTGGTCGCGCTGCGTCCAAATGCCATAAAGAGGAGTTCCCCTCTGCGGAGATGGCTCCTCTGGCGGCCCCTGTTCCTCCCAAGGGGACTTCGGTCTCTATTGAGGAGGAGATGGACATCGAGGGTGCGGGCTCGGCAGAGGAAGACGATGTCATTCATCTTTCTCCTGGGCCAAGAGGGTTCACAAGGGGAAGATGGCCCTGAGACTGCTGAAGCTGAGGCTCAGCATGTGCTTTCTGGGATGCGGGTCCTCCGGGCCAACATCTCCCGGATTCTCAGGGCGGAGGTTTGCCCACCGCCTCAGCATCGTCGGCGCCTGAATCCACCATCCTTCTGGGTTCCCTGGTGGCTCCTCGGGCTTCCGTTCGCTCAGATCGGTCTCTGCCAGAAGGCAATATCATGTCTTCGGTTCTGGCCACGGCCCGGGCTCCGGTTTTAGAGAAGGACTCCTTCTCTACCCGTGCTCTCGGGTTTGTCGGTCTGCAGCTCGGTGTTGGTGAATTGTCGGAGGCTTCAGCTTCCGACTATGCCACACATGATGGGCAGCTGGCCTCTCAACCAGCACAGCTGGAGTTGAGACAGCTGGCTGCCTGGCCCGGCAAATCAGTGGACCAGGTGGTGCTCGATCCCAAAGAGCACCACAGGATGGAGAGAATGTTGCACCTCTCCATCCAAGTTCTGTCATACATAGACTTCCTGACAGTTTGTCTATACAGGGTATCCGATTTGCCTGAGTGTCGGTTATCCGAGACAGAACGGCCGACATACAGGACACGGCAGCCTTGCAGGTTCTCTGCTCGTCAATGCCGTGTTGGCTAGGCAGTTTTCAGTTCTGAAATTCCGCCCAGTCCAGTAACCCTACCGTTTCCGCTTGTTGAATGCCCCCTTTCTAGGGCTCTACCCTGTTCAGGGGAGCTCTTCCTTGGGTTCAGAAGGATATGAAGGAGGACTCGGTCGCCTCAGCACTTCTGGTGAAGAGGTTTCAGGCTGAGAAGGCCAGTGCCTCGCAGGGGTCAGTGCCTCCTAAGAAGAAGGCGAAGTCTTCGGCTGCTCAGTTTTCTGCACAGCCCAAGTCCCAACCTCACTTCAACGGCAACAAGGGGAAGGGTAGGAAGGGTAAGAAACCTCCTGGGGGCAAGAAGAAGGGTTCCTGACTATTTCTGCTTCTTGGCCGCTAAAGGCGAAGGGTATGGCCGGGTGGACGGTGGTCTCTCCTTTCCCCTAGGGCTCATTGGGCTTTTGTCCTTCTCCTGCAGGCTTCAGGATTCTCTGTCCGGCAGGGGCTCGATCCCCATCCGGAACTCCCTGTGGGCGGACGTCTCTCTGCTTTCTTTCCTAGTGGCAGGATATTACAGAGGACGCTCCGGTGGTCGGGTAGGTATTCCCCTTCTTCAGGATTCGTCCCTCGCCTCCTGGCCGTGTTTTTTTATTTACACCACCCCGGGATTCAGAAAGGGCACCGGTGCTCCAGGAGGAAGTAGGGACCAAGCTGCCAAGGCAGAGATGCCCTTGGGGCTCACGACAGCTCCTTTGGTGTTCACCAAGTTGCTGCTGGTGTTTCCTTCACTCCTGCAGAATAGACGTCCACATCTCTTTCGACGACTCCCTCATGCCTCTTTTGGTGTGGGAATCGTTAGTGAAGGACACTCGTCTGGTCCTGAAACTCTTGCTCAGAGTCGGCTTCATTCCTTCCAGAGAGAAGTCAGAGGTTCCTTCATATTAGGTCTTCTTCTTCCTGGGGAACCATTTTGACATGGTTCGGGGCTTAGCCCTTCCACCTCTGGAGAAGTTTGAGAAGGTCAGGGCTCTGGCTCTGACTTCATCACTTGGTCGCTTGTAGGTACATTGGTTCCTCAGTTTTCTGGGGTATCTGAACTCCTTGGCATATGTGGTCCCCCT